>NW_027496403.1:0-127413 GCF_021521415.1 Bidens hawaiensis | reverse complement strand
TAATCGATTCTTCATTTTCAAATCTAAAACTATATTAAATTTTTTTTCTCTTTTTAATTAAATAATATTTTTTTAATTTAATCATTACATTTTCTCTCTTCTTACTTACAATCACTTTAAAAACTATTAAAATTAAAAAAATAATGAATGATGAACAGTGCTTCTCGAAATTTAACCATAAACAATACATTTTTTCTTTAATTCACTCACAATCGCTCTAACCACACCTTTAAAACAAGAACACACTCACATAATATGAAACCCATTATAAATGCTTTTACATCTTTTTTTTTTAATCATATAAATTTCATGCTACCAATTACCAATATCACCATACATGTGTACCACATTATTTCAATGGGCAGTGCCCCATGCACTTTCACAGAAAAGCTTACTGTGATTTTATCAAAGGGCCTCTATAAGACTAGGGTTGTTCACGAAACGAACCGAACCGAACGCATGCATGCTCATACTTGGTTTGGTTTGAAAGCGAGTCGAACCGAGCGGATTGAATTTAAAGAAACAAGCGATATCTTTATGCTTGAACTTGGTTTGGTTTTGAAACCGAACGGCTTGATTCAGTTTGGTTTTGCTTGATTTCGTTCAAAGTTTCCAATTTTAAATTTCTAAAACTTCAAAATATCATTAATTCAAGACTTTTAACTCTAAATTATCTAAACTCTCACCTTTAAAATGTATAAAACTCAAAGTTAACAACAAAACATATATAAAATGAGCAGCTATGATTTAAAATTGAACTTTGAATTCAACACAAAAGAGGGAATTTTTAAAAACTTTAAGAAAATAGTATACTTTTATATATATACATAAAGTTCATATATAAAACTAATAAATAAAAAATAATTCGAGCAAAACGAACCGAACCAAACCGAGCGAGGCTTTGCTCGTGCTTGGATTGTTTTTAAACCGAACCGAGCCGAACGGCTCACTTCCAAACCGAGCCTAAATCGAACGAGCATTTTTCGAGCAATTTTCGAGCGAACGACGAACGAGCGGCGAACGGTGAGTAGTTTGGACAGCCCTATATAAGACTATAAACATACTATAAGTTATGGCTCTAGCATGTGACTTTAATGTACAACTCAAACATACTCTCAACTCTTAAGTTCTAGCATGTGACATTTATGGGCAAATCTTTAGTGATACATCATGTGTTATGTGAAATCCACTAGATACAAATGTTTACTTAGAAGCTGCTAAATTGATAGATGTGATTGATTCAATATCATAAAACTTATTAACATTAAACTACTCCCCAACCCATTTCAACATGCCAAAAACTATTTAAATGTTTCATTATTGTATCAATCGAGTTGTTGGCGAGCTACTCGAGTTCAGGTTGATAGAATGCTCGAAATAAGATGAGCCTGATAACTCCGGAGGATACAATATCTATTTACAAGTTTCATAAAATTATTAACATGCAATTACTCCCCAACCCATTTTAACACGTCAAAAGCTATCTAAACTATAACAAATATGGGTGTAAACGAGCCAAGCTGCTCGCGAGCTACTCGAGCCCATATAGATAAAATGTTTGAAATGAGTTTTTTCAAGCTCGAGCATTGTATGGGAAGCTCGTTGTCGAACTTAGCCTCGCTTAAGGTTCTTCACAAAATTATTAAAAACTTATATAAACTAATTACTAAATAATACACAAGCCGAGTTCGAGTCAAACCCGAGCTTTAAAAACACCAAACACCTTCAAGAGATAACTCGAGCTTTAGATAAAAAGCTCACGTAAGTCAAAACAAGCGAAGCTTCAAATAAGTGCTAGAACTACAAGTTTTCTGATAATACAATAATACAAGGACTATTTACGAACTACCTAATTTGTGACAGCTTTGAAATAAAAAAAAAATTAATAATAATAAACTCACTGGCTTCCCATTCCGACCACTCGCCACCTCCCTAAACCGTCACATTTTTTTAATTCACTACGTTAAGTACATAGTATAAAAGCATAAATTGAGAGAGAAAATGGGGGGGGGGGGGGTGTTTGACACACGACGATTAGAACTGTCACTTTTACCCGAAACCCAACCCGAAAAAACCTGTACCCGAACCTGAACTAACCGTCTAACCCGACCCGAAAAACCCGCACCCGAACGGAAGTAATTCGGTTTGGCTCTCGGGTTTGATTTTTAAGTTTCGGGTCAACCCGAATAAACTTTTAGTTTTGAAATTAAATATACTTTTAGGTATAACAAATTTAGTCTTAGTCAATAATGCATATCGGAATTTAAGTATAATCGACTGTTGTCATTCCACCTATTATGGATCGGTTGTTTATTGTTAATTTATGTTTTCCGTTTATTACTAATAGCAACCATAATCGAATAACCAAATCACGTATGATTGAAGTTGATTATGGTTCGAGTTAGTTACTTAGTTTTTAATTCTTTTGAATTGTTTTATGACTTTATCAAGTTACGTGTTACGAGCAAAGAATAACATGTTTTTTTTAGTTTTACCATCAAAGTTTTTTTTTTTTTTGGTTTTTGTTTTTTGTTTCATTTATAGGATACTCGAAACATGGTTAACCCAACCGAAAAAAAACCATGAGAAATTTGGGTTGAGTTTCGGGTTAAGATTAAAAACTTTGAAACCCGAAAAACCCGACTCCCTACCGACGATTCCATTCGAAAGAATGATCGGGGTCCCCTACTACTTCCCTTAACCCATTGTCGCGTGTCAAAAGGTATTTAATATGTTACATTATGACACCTTTACTTGAAGTTGACACATGAATGAAACCAAAGGGCTACAACTACAACTTATCTAAATACTACATGAACCATTTATGTAAACTCTGAAAACCAAATAATAATAATAATAATAATAATAATAATTATTATTATTATTATTATTATAAGGATATTGGTTTTTAATACTCCCAACTTCCCCTCATTAGTAGATAACACTCTTAATTTTTGATTTGTCATCCACCACTCCCAACTTTCACCCTATTTTCCTGTACCACTCCCCGTATAAATGAACACTAACATCGTTAATATTTTGGACTAAAAATGTCATTCAAATTAGTTGAGGGGTCAAAACATAAATTTTATTTTTAATACACAACCTCCATTTCCGGTGATCTCGTTTTTCCGGAAACCTCTTTTTTTTCGGCGAATTTAAGTTTTCCGACTATCTCGTCTTTCAGAAAATGAAGATGAATCATAGGTGTAAAAAGGAGATGGAGATCATGAAGAGTGTGCACGGTGGAAATATGATGAAGATGGTGCTCGCCGGAAACCTGCAACTCGATTTTTCAGCACGCAGGAGATCTTGCACTGGTGGTGGCGGGTGGCGGGGGTTGCGGTTTTGGGGCGGTGGGCGGTGAAATGATAGATGTGGTGTTCGCTGAAAACCTGCAACTCGTCGGAAAACTCAAATTCATATGTTAAGCTCAGTGAAATGATGGATATGGTGTTCTGAAAGACGAGATAACCGGAAAACTCAAATTCTCCGGAAAAAATGAGGTCGCCGGAGAAACGAGGTCACCGGAAATGGAGGTTGTGTGTTAAAAGTAAAATTTCTGTTTTACCCCCTCAACTAATTTGAATGACATTTTTAGTCCAAAACATTAACAAGGATAGTGTTCATTTAGACGTGAAATGATAAAGGTAAATAGGGTGAAAGTTGGGAATGACGTGTGAAAAATCAAAAGTTGGGCAATAAAAACCAATATTCAAGCTCACTCGTTATGCACTCCCACTCCGACCACTCACCACCTCTGTAAACCGCCATCTCCGGCTAACAAACAAACCCTCTTTCTCTCTCTAAACCTCACACGAATCCACCATTCCATTCCGCATATTATTATTATTCATTCAGAGCTTACGAAGCAATTTGAGTGACAGTGGGTCCCACCGGTTATCGGTAAATTAAATTTCATCTTTACTTTTTATTTTTGTCGGAAAATATCTCAATCTCAACCACCACAATTGTTATTATACATACACTCTGTTTATTATTATGTAAATTAATTATTAGTTTTTATTATTTTAGATTCAAATTTCAGTAACCATAATTAATATTTTATTTTAGGGTTTTTAAATTCAAAAATTGTTTTAATTTGTGGTTTAGGTTTTGAATACGCAGCTGAAGAAGAATGAGTTTTCAGGTCATGAGGAATATGTTTCAGGTTAGTAATTGTTTAGATTTGGTATGCTTCTGATATTAATTATTATTATTATTATTATTACTATTTAGTATTAATTTGTACATTATGTTCAATTCGTGACAAAAGAGATTAATATAATACAACTATAAAGATGTGAGATATGATAATTCTGTATTCTGGTCACAATTTTTTTGATTTGTGAATATGTGAAGTGATTGTTATTGAAGTTGTGAACATTAGGGGTGCAAACGAGCCGATCTAGGCTCGAGCTCGACTCATGAGAGCTCTAGTTGGGGCTCATGTCAAGCTCTTTTTCTAAAGCTCAAGCTTGGCTCCTGAGGCTCATTTCGAGCTCTATTTCTAAAGCTCAAGGTTGGCTCGTGAGGCTCTTTTTTAAGCTCTGGCTTGGCTTGTATATTATTTATTAATTAATTTATTTATATACGTTTTCATTTATTTTTTATGTACCTTTAGAAAACCTTAAACGAGCCTAAGCTCAGCTGGAGCTCATGGTAGTACCTTAAGCAAGCGACAGCTCGGTCTTAGCTCAGCTGTGCAGTGTGAAGTTACTACATAGACGTCTAAAAGAGATAAAACCTGAACCATACGAGGCTCGATAACTAACGAGCTTTATTTGAGGCTCAGCTTCGAAAAAGCTTGTCTCGTTTTGAGCTTTTAATCGATTCGATCTCGAGTAGCTCACAAGAAGCTCGGATCGTTTGCACCCCTACTCCCCTAGTGAACATGAGTGATGGTCAACATTAAGAAAACTGTGTTACAGTTTGTTATATTGATTGTTTGTGAAGCATGAATTAGCTTTCAGATTCTTCAGCTTTTATAAAATTGACAATGGTTTGATTTGATGTGAAGAATAGGGATATTGGCTTAAAAAGTAGGCCTGCGAACAAACACGTACGGGGCATGTTCGTGTTCATTCATGTAACTTGAACCGAACATGAACGCTAACATATAATCGAACAAATTTTTTTGTTTATGTTCGTTCATTTAATAAAATGAGCTAACAATTTTGTTCATGCCCGTTTAATAGAGTGAACTAGCAATTTTGTTCATGTTTGTTTGTTTATTAAATAAACGAACTTCCTGCCGAACAGTTCATGAACGTTCGGTTCGTTTACATGCCTACTTAAAAGCAAGTACAAACTTCTCGAAGATTCAAGGGTTGGTTGATTGTATATAGTTTCCCATTACATATTGAAGTGAAATATAATTCAGTAATTTACACCTCTCAACTAACAGAATACAATGAAAGCATATAATTTTTTTTTGTGTGTTTTGTATTCATTTTTATCCAATTAGCAAGAATTACTCATATGCTTGAAACCGTATCTAAACAGGGCCCGCAGGCCAGACCTGGGGAAACTGAATTTGAAGTATTTTACATGAGATCTCATGGAAGACAAGTGGCTAGAATTCACATGCATGATTGGCTTATATTGTTGCTACTTGTCATCATTGAAATTGGTTTAAACATTATACACCCGTTCTACCGCTTCGTTGGCAAGGATATGATGACGGATCTTAAATATCCATTGAAAGACAACACCGTTCCATTGTGGGCTGTGCCCGTAAGTTTCCAATTTTATTTTTATTTTAAAACAGTGGGTAATACTATTGTTGATGATTCTACAATATTATTTTGGTTTACAGGTGTACGCGGTGTTGTTGCCTATTTTAATTTTTCTGTTCATCTATTTCAAGAGGAGAGACATATATGATCTGCATCATGCAATTTTAGGTTACCATAAATGATTTTATTTGTTTGTTTGATTTTTAAATTTGACTTGAATACACATATTTTAATGTTTTTCCCTTTGCAGGTCTCTTATTTTCTATACTTATAACGGGTGTTTTGACCGATGCTATAAAAGATGCTACTGGACGTCCGAGACCTGACTTCTTTTGGCGTTGTTTTCCTGATGGAATTGATGTATGTAAACCTTAATTTAATTTCATTTTTTTAGTTGAAAAATGATAGTTATAATGACCATTTTGATACGATGTTACAGAAATATGATCGGTGGGGAAACGTTGTTTGTCATGGTAACGATAGTGATATAAGAGAAGGTCATAAAAGCTTCCCGAGTGGTCACTCTTCATGTAAGATTTTTACCTTTTTTATTTTTGTTTAACAGTATTATTTTCTTTAATTTTATTGAAAGTTTATGATACTTTGTACTTTGTAGGGTCATTTGCAGGACTAGGGTTTTTAGCACTCTACTTGGCTGGAAAAATCAAAGTGTTTGACCGGCGAGGCCACATTGCAAAACTATGCATTGTTTTCCTTCCGCTTTTAATGGCATCTCTCGTAGCAGTTTCTCGAGTAGACGACTATTGGCATCATTGGCAAGACGTATTCGCTGGTGGTCTTTTAGGTACGTTTTCTACCCTTTTACTTTATAAACGGGTCGACCCGTATTGCTTATATGCTTATAAAACATTCTTTTACAGGTCTCACGATTGCCACATTTTGCTATCTGCAGTTCTTTCCAGCCCCGTATCACCCTGAAGGTAGTTAGTTTGCTGTATATTAGTAAATATGTGGGACCCGTGTGTATTTTATAGTAATATTACTTGTTGGTTTCAGGGTGGGGTCCGTATGCTTATTTCCGGGCTTGTGAAGAGACACTTTCTAGAAGGGTAGATCCTTCTGCACATGCAGTCGGTTTGGGGATTCAAGATACAAACCATCAACCAAGGCAAGACCAACCCGGGCCTGGGATGGATTCTTCTCCGGATTACCACTCTTATACATTGGAAAGTGACGTGGAATCCGGAAAGGTGTGATCTTTGACCGGAAATGTGAAGGGTTTTGGAGAAAGACATGAAGGAGCGGTAAATATTGTTGTTGATCTTGGATGTGTGTTTATACTCTTCGTTTTTCTTTTGTTTGTTTTTTAAGTTGTCGTTAAATACGTTGAGTTGAGTTTACTTTAGACTGAGAAACACATGCACGCACGCAAATTAATGATCTTCTGTAAACAAACGACCCTCCTCGGTTAACGTGTTCTAGTTAAGGCAGCACAACTCCTAAAGGACCCAGCATATGTACCATATGCTGGTCTTTGGACATGTTCTTTCGTCTTGAATTATTTTCACATGTGAAACTCTGAAGCTTTACTTAATTCTAAAACCAACATTTTAGTCAATTCACAACATTTTATTTAATTCATTTTATGTAAATAAAAATCAAGGTGTTACGAACAATGAAGTTGTGAATTTAAAGAAGTTGAATGTTACATTGGTAACATGTTTATAACACTACTGAATAATATCACATTGAGGAATTAGTTTAGATTCGACGTTACAAAACAAAATCATGACAATTCGTATGATGTTGTTTGAAGACTTTGGAATCTTATATCAGGTTGTGCATTATCAAGAACTTTACGGTTTATATGTATACGAGTTTATCCTTTAAAGTTGTATCAATGTATCATGATAGTATCTTAGTATTGTCTAGTGGTCATATAATGTACATTGGCCTACTTGTGTGTCTTGCTCATCATACATTCATACTTTCATACACACCCATTATTCTTCTAAAGGGTCGAGGCTCGTCTCTTAGACAATAGAGATAAGCTTAAGCTTCATTCATCGTAAATGATAACTTTCTATACTAATATGGTATATAACCATCAATACATGTTTCAAAAGTGTAGCTTAAACTTGTAAAATATATGACGTCATGTTTTAGTAATCTAGTGATCACGTTTATATCTAGCCGTATCATATTACATATTACATATAACATTATAATCGTATTGGATCCGCAAAACGCGTTGCTCTGTTACACTTTAATTAATCAAATCAAACCCGGATTCAATCAAAACGGATCGGGTAAAAAACTCTTTATAAATCAAACACACTACAAGTTGATAATCACCAAACCCTAAATTGCTATTTGCTCAATTTCAAACTCTCTCATTCTTCATATAAAACTAACAATGTCAACTAATGCATGGTTGCCCTCTAGCTCAAGAGCACATGTAGATGTTGATAACGATAACGCTTCTGGAGCAATGTCGTTGAACGATTGTATCCAATCAAGGCCTAATCAAGACCACATGGCTGAAAACTACGACGATTGTGATTCAGAGTTCTCTCCTGCCATTTTCAGTGCTCTAGAGTTGCATTTACCGTTAAATCTGTTAAATGCTCCTAGAGACACAAAACTAAAGTTCATGCGGGATCTTCTCCGTCCTTATTCGTACGTAGAAGAACGTAATCGAGTAAGATTCTCTATCATTGTTAGGTTGCAATTGTAGTTTGAACTAATATCGCCATAGTAGGATATTTGAGGGACCATTATTGTAATTGTGGTAACTACATGGTTTACATTAATTAGTAGGTAAACAAAGCTGCTATCATAGTTACAATAATGGTCCCTCAACTATCCTACCATGTCATTATTAGTTCAAACTACAATTACTATAGTAGTTTATAATCCTTTGTTGTTGCATTGATTTGCTTGATTTGATTTTTGGATTTCGATTGAACGAGTTCGATTTGAATTGTTTCATTGTAACGATGCTTCACTTATGTAAATTGTGCTTAAATTACTGAATAAACTGAAACCGATTAGATTGTAGAAGTGATAATAAGTGATTCTAGAATGGTAAAACATATCTAGATTGATAATTACCTTCTAATTTTGGAGTTAACATAACTTTTGATTAATCAATTTCAATCTGGCCTTTGTATGGTAAATTAATAAAAGTTGTTCATGTGCTTATTATTGTTAGTATCATATTATTATTCTATCATTTTAAGCTCGTTTTCATCTTGAACCTATAAAATACAGAAAAGTAATTAAAGTAATATCTTTTGTAATAAAAAGTAATTCCTATAATAAATGATTAACCCCAATAAAGTTAATAAATGTGTATTATTTATTGGTTATATTCTTTAATGTATTTAATTAATTTTTTATCATAATTGTTAACATTTTCTTTGCTTCAATTCAACAGGTGCAGAAACACAATGAATACAGGCAAAACATTCTATCTAGTTATACGGTAAAATTTGTTCAACAATGTACATAAGATCATAATTGCATCAAAAATAATTTGTTTTGATTTTTTTTCTTTATTTTATTTTATTTTATTTTCAGCCTGTGTATAAAAACCTACACACAATGAATCCTTCAATGGTCTTTCTACCATCATTTTTAAATGCAATTAACGCAATGAACACTAGCAACAACGATTGCATTCGAAGCATTATGAACGAAGATGCACCAGGAGTCTATATGTTTAAAATGTTGCAGCCGAGTTTCTGTCACATGTTATTACACGAGGTAATTAAATTATAATATTTATAAGTTCATAACCACCTTTGATATTGTCATTAGGTACTTAATTTTATTTTATTATTATCTTTTTTAATCAAACTGTGATTGCTTAGGTGGATCATATCGAAAAATGGATCCATGTATCAAGAACCAAAATTATGATGCCAAACACGTTCAACAATTTTGGACTATGTCTCGATGACTTTGGCATGAAAGACATGCTTGATATGTTGTTGTCACGTTTCGTTAAACATATTTGTGCGGTTTTGTTCCCGGATGTTGGAGGTACCCTTGATTCCCATCATGGGTATATAGTTCAATATGGAATGGGCAAAAAGGATGTTATAGAGGGTATGTCACATATTCAATTTTCATTGTATTAATTAACAACTTACATATAATTATAAACTTATAAATACATATATCATTTTCAGATATTCATGTGGATGATTCTGAAGTAACATTAAACATATGTTTGGGCAATGAGTTTACTGGTGGCCAGTTGTTTTTTGAAAGTCCAATGTGTGACAAACATGTTTATACCAACATAGATCCTGAGGTATACATATATATATATATATATATATATTTTAATTTTTTCTAACTGTTAAATAATTTTTTAACTCTTTTTATACAAATGACAGAAAATCACTGAAGTTAATAATTTAGCTGGATGTTCAACTTTATACCGTGGTTGTCATCGGCATGGTGCCCGAGCCACCACATCCGGGCGTAGAGTTAATTTAGTGATGTGGTGCAGAAGGTATGTGATTAACTGATTATTATTCACTTTTTGCAAATTGTCATGTTTTTTAGCATTTTTTTTAATTATTATTAGTATTATTAATTTTATTTGCAGTTCTTTATTTAGAGAGACGAAAATATATGACAAAGTATTTAAAGACTATTGTGATGAATGTCAAGCGGAGAAGAGTGCTAAGCGTCATGAGATGATGGTTGCAATGACAAAGGTATTACTTGTGTAGCACGTTTGCGTGTCGCGTTCAAGAAGTTTTTCGAAACTAACTGTTTTTGTTTCATGTTATCAGGTGTTAGGTGGAGATGCTGCTTCTTGATTATTCATCAAAAGATTATGAATGTTGTTGTTTTGATTTTTACTTTCATCATGTAGTTTTTAATGTTTTGGAATTCTATGTTGTTATGATGTTATATTTGTTTGAACTTAGAATACTTGTTTTTTTTATTATTTTTCTAAAAATACACCCTTAAATAATTGTTGTGCTAACATACCCTCTTGTTTATTTAATATTTATATATTTGTTCAAATGTTATTAAATATTTATTTATTTGGCTTTAATTTTATAAACTGAGACAAAGTACTTGACTTCACTACCATTAAAGTAAAAAAAAAAAGGTTTTTTAATTGTCTTAAAAGAAAAATAAGTTAAAATGTTTGAAGTACAGATTTGTTCAACGAACTATAGCAAAATAATATTTTTTTTTGACATGGGTACATAAAAATAATAATAAAAAATAATTAATATTATGTGAAATCTTATGAAGATTCAATGGTGCGGGGGTTAAAACGTCAAACACCAACTTGATTATGTTATGATAACTTTTTTAGAACTGTTATGTTATGATAATTTAAAAGAATTTGTTTACACTCACTTTATTATTGTAGGGGTATGGTACTAAACCCGACTTACAACATTAATTTATTATGTTTGGCTTATTTTATTATATGGACTAATACAATATTATTGGGCTGATGAGGTTTTGTGGAGGTAACCCTAACTGGGCTAGGCCCATTAGGGTACCATGATGGTGGCCATGAGGCTCCCTATATAAGGAGGTCTCCACCTCCTTATTAAGGGTTGTTCTCAATAAGAGCCACCACCATAACCATTTTTGTGTCTGTAAACAAGAGATCCTCGAGATTTCTTAGCAGTCACCTCCACACCCCCAAAAACCATTGCAGATCTGAGCGGAGGAGAGCGAGATTTGGTTACATCATCCCGTAGAAGACGATCCGAGCTATACCCGGTACGCTTCGTGTTTCTTCATTGGCGCCATCCGTGGGATCGGAAGTAATCGCGCGCATGGTCATACGAATCGACAGGGATGAACATATCATCGAAGCGATCAGGGAAAGCAACTTCCCCAGCGTTCAGCGCGACAGAGCCACCTTCTGTATGCTCGTCATAGGCGGCGTGGATGTATTCCTTGCTTTCTGCATAAAACAAGACAAGTGATATCAGCAAAACGAATTATACTCGCGCAGAATTAATGCAATGAACAAACAACCCACCTGAGCCATCAACATGGATGACAGGCTCAGTCTCGCTGTCAGTCCACCTCTTGCTCATACCAACCCCCACCAGCGCTTCCTCGCAAATATTCTTGGCGGGGGATGGTTCAGCAGATAATTTTTCAACCCACGCGCCAGATGGATTCTTAAGAACGTCATCATCCGCGGGAGCGGAAGTAATCGCGCGCATGGTCATACGAATGGGAATAACACCAGCCTTGATATAAAAGAATTTTTCAGCCCAGTCATGAAGGCTTTTGAAGGTAACAGTGCAGCACTTAACCTTCTGACTGCGCGGTGTGAATGAGAACCAAGAATCTTGGATTTTCGGTTTATAAAAATATTGAAAGCGCCGAGGGGTGGGCTCCTCGCGCTGAGCTTTGCACATGAACTCAAAATGAGTCATGCGCACTAATCCAAATGGATGGACTTGAGATATATGAATCCCGTAAAATTGGAGGAGCGCACCTATAAACCTCGTCATCGGAAGACGAAGATTACAGTGGGTGAAAAAATGAGAATATAAAGAGATATAGCCGGCGGGAGGATCCGCCGCCGTCTGCCCGGTCGCCGGGAGTAGACAACCATACTCAGGGAGAAAACCCTGAGAGGCGACGAGATTATCAAAATCAGGTTGTTTCAACTTGCAGGGAATCTCATCCCATCTCTTCACCGCCTTGTTCTTCCCTCCCTCCTCCGACGAGGCCTCGGCAACCCGAGTACCCTTGCCGGTTTTCTTCAAAGTAGACATAACCACTGATTTTACACGGCCTTTACTAGGGGAAATTGTGGTGTCTGGGTTATCAGACATACAATTGCGAATCGAACAATATGGATACTTTAAGCACGGAATTCAGGGACAAAGACGAAAGCTCTTAATCGGAATGTAAAGGATAGGCAAAAGCTCTGAAAGTGACAATGGAGATGAAGAAAAAACCGTTCAAAAGGTTTGGTTTTATAGGCCCAGGAGAGAGAGAGAGAGAAACAAGTAATAATCAGATCTACGCTCACGCGCCCCCACTCGCAGGCGTAGGTCAACATAAGCGCGACACGTGTTCCTGACACTGTATGAGGAGACGTGAAAGGCCACTGTAGCACTTTGAGCACACGAAAGGTCTGACACATAACGCCTCCATCTCTGATGCATGTCAACACCAACCAACCACGTGCATTGACGATTCGTTTTAACCAAAGGGATGGAATTTCGCGCAACGCGCGTACAAGAAAAGAAAAAGAAAAAACAAGCCCTATTGAAAAAGCAAACTATTAAGTCTAATATCTATCTTACCTCGCTCGCGCGAGACAAGACACACATTAGACTGGGGGGGCTTGAAGGGGTATACACCCGCCTTAACATAAAGCGGGGCGGGTCAACCCACAAGATATAGACAAGAGGCTTGAAATCAGGATGTCATGAAGACACAAAGCTAAAACCTATGCGCAAGTGCATGAAACACCTGCGCGTGGCGCATATCACATATGCACACAACACACACATTTAGTGTGAGAATAAAGAGAAGACCCTGCGCATCCCCGGGATAGGCGCATAAAGGCCGCGCGTAAGCGACACACAACAAATGAGACAATAGTCTAATCCAAATCAGGATAAGGACAACCATGATTGTACTCATCAGACAACCTTCCAGAAGGTATCTTTTAAGGAATAAAGAATGTGCTGATGTAGACAGCTGCCAATGAAGGGTGGACAACTCAGCAAAGCCCATGTGCCACCACGTGATGACACATGGGTCAGGTGAAATACCTTGGTCAGAGAATAATCAATGAAAAAGTACCAGGTGTCCTAAGTACACGTGGCGCGAAGCAATAGGAGGAGGCCAAAAAGGCCCTAATTGGGTCTGAGCCCAATCTTTGAAAACCCTAATACTATAAATACCACACGATCTCAACAGTTGGGACGGGCAAGAAAATATATTCTAAGTCCTTTACTCATTTTCACATCCTTATCTTCTCCTACAATATCTGATTCTCACACCGGAGGGTTACCCCAAAGAGGACCCCTCTGTCCCTTTCTGAGGGGTAAGCTCACGGTGCTGTTCGTTTTGTAGGTGGAAGAACTCGTATCTTGGAAAACCATCGGTGATATAGCACACTCGTACCCGAAGAACGTTGATCGTATACAAGTAAGTCGATACACGCTTCTTCATTGGCGCCATCCGTGGGACATGAAAACGAACCTCATCTTCGACTCTCTCTTTTTGACTTCTTGATCTGTTTTTGGAAGAACAAGAGGGTGAAATAAATCTGAAAACCCTTTCAGATCTGATAATTTTTCAGATACCATCCGAATCTAGTAGTTTTTCTGAACTAGATCTGTGACGGTTTTAACTAGATCTCACAATAACGTCCAGATCTACTTTATTTTGGTGGCCTAAAATTCTCACGGTGCGAGATCTGCATTTTTTCCGGCAATACAGCCAAGATCCGGCTCAGAAATCTTCATATAAGAGTTCATCCGGCAAAAAATCGAAGCTTTTAGATTTGCTACGTTTTTTATAAAAAAAAATTGATGAAAAAATGAGTGGTTCACGTTTGACAGTGTACAATAGTACATAAAAGATGATGACATTGTCTTTTGTCCAGCATGAGGAGGCATTAATATTAATGTCACAGGTGGGTCCAGTTTCCAATTTTCTTATCATCATCCAAGAATTTCATTGAAAAACCTATCACCGGAAAAAACAAAACATGGCGGGCAATTAGAGTCCACGCCGCCTCCTGCTCCGGCAAGCAAGCCGCAAGTTGTGATGATCACCGTGGCACAACGCTCCGCCACCGCGCATGCGCTCGCCGTGGTTCAATACAATGCCAACATTCATGCGCGCCACGACAAGTGAACCTCGCCACCGCGTAATGTCATTGCGCCACCACGCGTACACGCCACCGCGGATAACCATCTGGCCGCCATGGTGCATGCCACCATGCATGAGTTCCACCGCTATGAAGCAGCAGCGCGCCATCACGCATGCACGCTGGCGCCGAGCACCGCACCACCGCGATCCAACACCTCGCCACCGTGCATGCGCATCGCTAAACAACACACCGCCATCATACTTGCGGATCACCACTACGCAATCACGTCACAAAAGAACACTGCGCCACATGCGTGGGCGCCGTCGCGGAACAACACCGCGTCATTATGGATGGGCGCCTCCAAAAATTTGGTTTCTTGCATCCGCATCACTGTTCAAGTGGGAAGACATGAAGGCCGCCATCACGAAGACCACAATGCTTGTTATTTGTAATCCGTTCACGGCGTGTCAGCCGCTTTCTCATGCGCGTAGGCGGACAAAAACAGGCACGGCGGATTAACACCCGCCACCGCGGATCACATACACACTAGCATACCAACAGCGCCACTGTAACGCAACAACGCCACTATAGCAGGGTGGAATACAAGCCACGTCGCATGCGCGCCACCGCGGATCAACATTCTGCCACCGCAGTCGCAGATCAACCCTTCCGCCATTCTACATGCGCACCGCCATGATGCTTGCGCGCAGTCGCGTATCACATTCCACCAACTTGATCCGGTGGGTAAAACTCCGCCGTCGCGGAACGCATGCGACCTTCTTGAAGTTCAACGCTAACTCCGGCAATTACGAACTCCATGCAACCATCCCAAATGTTCAAAATGGTGGCAGGAACGTGCAGAGGCAAAAAGATTTAAAAGAGGAAGTAATTATTTCCAATTTTTCATAACAGCCCCTCATCCGCCCATGTGATTAAAACTTTATTAACAAGTTTATTATTACAAGTTCAATGCTCCTAACATTATTTAGCAGCAATGAACTGGGGGACTATCGTGGTATACCACCACTACATTATCGCGATGGAAGACATCCGAATCTTAGGTCGGGAGCCTAATAATATCCCACATGGCCACGCGCCAAACATAAAGGTCGGGAGCATAATAATGTCCCACATGGCCAAGCGCCAAACATAAAGGTCGGGAGCCTAATATTATCCCAAACGGCCACGCGCCAAACATAAAGGTCGGGAGCCTAATAATATCCCACATGGCCACGCGCCAAACATAAAGGTCGGGAGCCTAATAATATCCCAAACGGCCACGCGCCAAACATAAAGGTCGGGAGCCTAATAATATCTCACATGGCCACGCGCCAAACATAAAGGTCGGGAGCCTAATAATATCCCACATGGCCACGCGCCAAACATAAAGGTCGGGAGCCTAATAATATCCCACATGGCCACGCGCCAAACATAAAGGTCGGGAGCATAATAATATCCCACATGGCCACGCGCCAAACATAAAGGTCGGGAGCCTGATAATATCCCAAACGGCCACGCGCCAACGTAGGTTGGGCACACCTCATAATTTGCCCGATGATGGGAACCTTGTAATACATCCACTTTTAGTTGATATGTTTTTGCAGGTTCGGCTACGAGTCGCACAAGCACCTATGACATTATTATTATTATCTGGCCGTTTGTGCCTCCATTATTATTTTGAAGACAAGCCGGGATAGTCATCCTGGGTAGAAGAGGCCCTTGTGGGCCAGTCATTATCATCATATTATAGCTCATAAGCCGCAACTCGCGCATGCTTCATTATTTTATAGCTCGTAAGTCGCCTCGCGCGCAAGCTTCATTATTTTTATAGCTCGTAAGCTGCCTCGCGCGCAAGTTGCATTACATTATTATCGAGATGCGCACTCTATCTTTTATCAGGCCCCGCGCCACTATTGTTATGATGCGTGCTATATCTTATTCATGCCAGTGCACCATTATTATCATAAGGATCACAACATGTCACCATCATGGAGAAAACCTCTCAAAACTCAAAGACAATAAAGACAAGGCCGAAGAAAGGGGAAAAAACCGCCTCATATCCTAACACACCTTATGAAGTCCAGCGCTCCACCTAAACGCTTGCACGCCTAGGAGCAACACTGGACTTGGGGGGCTTGTAGGGGTATGGTACTAAACCCGGCTTACGACCTTAATTTATTATGTTTGGCTTATTTTATTATATGGACTAATACAATATTATTGGGCTGAGGGGGTTTTGTGGAGGTAACCCTAACTGGGCTAGGCCCATTAGGGTACCATGATGGTGGCCATGAGGCTCCCTATATAAGGAGGTCTCCACCTCCTTATTAAGGGTTGTTCTCAATAAGAGCCACCACCATAACCATTTTTGTGTCTGTAAACAAGAGATCCTCGAGATTTCTTAGCAGTCACCTCCACACCCCCAAAAACCATTGCAGATCTAAGCGGAGGAGAGCGAGATTTGGTTACATCATCCCGTAGAAGACGATCCGAGCTATACCCGGTACGCTTCGTGTTTCTTCAATTATGTTATAACTTTTTTTTAAACTATTATGTTATGATACTTTAAAATAATAACTTTGTTTACACTCACTTTATTATGTGATGCAATGTTATGTTGTGTTAGTGTTATGTTATGTTATGTCATGTTATAATATGTATGTTATGTTATATTATGTGATGTTATATCATGTTATAACATGTATGTTATGCATATTATATCATGTCATATCATATTCAGCAACGGAGCCTTCAATTTTTTTTCAATGGGCTCACTAATATCTAGCATTCGAATGTGTCACTTATGTTGAATCTTTGGTCCGAGTCAGATCGGGTCACATGTTGTAGGAAAATTTGAACTTATGACATTGAACTTAAGTAAAATGCAATTTACCACTTAACCTTAGACATTTTTTGTTTCATATTCCATATTACATTTTTTTGGATTCAATTTCAAAAAATTTGCGGTTCATTTTGGTTTTGAGTACTATACACGACGTACAAATTGGAGAAGTGAATGGGTTCATTTGAACCCAAATCTGTTATGGTATGTTGTGATGTGTAAGTCTAAACTCTCTGAAATGAATCACGCATGTTGATTATTTAACTCAAGATTATCTAGTTGTTTAAAAAACCTCAGTTTTGTTTGTGCAAAATTTTTAAATTTAAATCAATAACCAACAAAGCATGATTCATATGTTAATCAAGAACAAAAAACACATGGGCTAAGTTAAAGTTTTTCTTTTTAGCGTGTGGGTTATACGACAAGGTTTACCACCATCGTAATTTGACCATCACCACCACCACCACCTTCTGATATTATTTTTCTAGTCCAAATTAGAAAAATCAATGTACTTAAAATAGCCACAAACCTAACACCAAAACCAAATTATTCTAAAGCCTAATTACACACAAACATGTACAAATAGGGTTTTATCCCAAACCGGTTTGGTCAACTCATGGTCAAAACCGGTTCGGGTTACAAGCCGGTTTTGAAAGACGAAACTTCAAACGGTCAAACAGATTCGGGCCGGGTTACAAAACGGTTTTGGACAAAAAAAAACGTTTTTTTACTACCCGTTCGGGTTATAAACCAGTCAAACAGATTCAGACCGGGTTTCAAAACGATTTTGGACAAAAAAATCATCTTTTTACTACTTGTTCGGGTTATAAACGGGTCTCACAGAACAAGTATATGAACTGGTGCCAAACCTATGGGTTGGGTTAGATTACAAACCTGTTTGGCCCAAACCGGTTTTAAACCAGTTTCGGCTGGGTTGGGGTCCGGTTTACTAGGCCGAAAACCGTTTTTTTACACATCTACCTAGCTGTGCGCAAATAGGCTATTTTCAGGAACCAGATTTTCCGAGTTTTTATCGGGTTTCGGGCCGGGTGTGGTCGGGTTTGACCGAGTAGAGATGAAACCAGTTCCGGATACAATTTTTATGAGGACCTTCAGAAGACACCATAGAAAGCCCGGCCCAAGGATGAATTAACCCAACACATCCAACTTCTTTGGGCCCCCATCTTCTTATTACCCACAATATTATTTTTACAAACATTACAAATTACAAATTAATATATTATTAATTTTAGGGTTCCATTATCAACCAACCTATATTGAAGCTACTGCTAATTGTTTGTTGTCAAGCCTCAACAATCAAGCTTTAAACGACTCAAGGTATGTATCGATTTGTTAGATTAACTTTGCTTATTAATTACTTAACTGTTACTGTTAATAAGCCCTAATTGTTCAGATTATATATAATATATCATTTACAGCTACAAATTTTATTAATTCGAATGATATGCTTGAAATTGATTAGTGTTATAAACTTATAATGCAATTTATGCCCTAATTTTTTCTCTGCACTAGTTTACACAACTATAGGCTCTAATTAGGGGTTAAATGAGCCGAGTGGCTCGTGAGCTACTCGAGATCGGCTGGTTAAAAACTCGAATCGAGCTATATTGAGCTCGAGCAGGGGCGCGGGTTTAAAATTTAAATTACTTTATATATATATATATAGGTTTTATATAATATGTTTTTTATAAGTATAAATGTAAGTAGTTATAAAAACATATAAATAAAATAATTAAATAAGAATAGATAATAAACTAGGTGAGGCCAAGCCGAGCTTCAGCTTGACAAACTACTGACAATTGACAAACTATTGACGAGCTGAGATCGAGCTTTAAAAATATAGCTCTAAACAGGCCGAGCTCGAGCTTGACAAACTACTGACAAGTTGAGGTCGAGCTTTAAGAAATTCGACTCTAAATGAGCCGAGAGTGAGCCCTATTAAACTAAAAGACATCGATCTCGAGCTCTAAATATACAACTCTAAAAATTCAAATATAGTTGAGCTTAAACGAGCTCAGATCGAGCTTATGTAAAGGCTCATTTAATAAATGAGTTCTAGCCCAAGCTTCACATATCGAGTTTGAGCTGGCTTGAAAGCCTAAATGAGCTTTTTATGTATTTATATTTTATGTAATTTTTTTAAATACGAACATATGATAAAAATAGTTAAATAATATATACTGTATTATTTATAATTTATAAAAATTATAATGATGAATATATATGTAAATAATTATTAACGCGTATAAATAAAATAATTAAATAATAATAAAAGAGCCTAGCCTGAGCCGTGCTCTAGCTTGACAAACTAGTACGAGCCGAGCTCGAGCTTTAGAATACAGCTTTAAACGAGCTGGGATCAAGATCAAGCCCTCTTTATGTGAAACGAGCCAACCTCGAGTTCTCTTAAATTAAAATGAGTCAAGCTCGAGCCCTCTTAGATTAAAACGTGTCAAGCTCGAGCCGTCTTAGATTAAAACGTGTCCAGCTTGAGCCGTCTTAATTTGAAACGAGCTGGGCTCGAGCCGGGCTCGGCTCGTTTACACCGATAAACCTAAGTTATTTGGTTTTCAGAATTAAAAGAATGGGGATGAAGCTATTTGGGGATGACGGTGACTCGGATGCTGGTGATTTATCGAAAATCGAAGTTAACGAAGAGTACGCTCGCCGATTTGAGCACAACAAAAAACGTGAAGATTTGCAGCGGTTTGAGGAGCTCAAGAAGAAAGGTCTAATTGATGACAGTAAAGAAGAAGATGATGAATCAACTGATGATGAGGAGGATATTGTTAATTATTCAACCAAGCAGGATGTGAAGTTTTTTGATGCGTTATTAAAGGTTAGAAATAAGGATCCGTCGCTTAAAAGCGAGGATGCTAAGTTATTCGATTCGGATGATGAAGAAGATGAAGAAGAAGATGAAACCGAGGCTGCAGATGGTAAAAAGGAAAAGAAGAAAAAGAAAATGTATTTGAAAGATGTAAATGCAAAGCATTTACTTGAAAGCGGGCCCGAGTTTGACGATGAAGATGAAGATGAAGAGCACGGTTATAAAAACAAGAAAAAGAGTTATGTTGAAGAACTGGAGGTCGCGAGAAAGGAGTTTCTAGATGCAGTTGCTGCGGAAGATGATGATGATGACGGTGAATTGTTGAAGGTTAAAAATAATAATAATGAAGATGAAGATGAAGATGATCACGAGTATGAAAAGAAGCTGGATGAGTATTTTAAGGAAGATGATAAGTTAGACGAAAACGAGAAGTTTTTGAAGGATTATTTTAGGAAAAAGATGTGGTTAGGAAAAGATAACGGTAACGAAGGTGTGCTTGATGAAGTAGATGTTTTAGAAGATGAAGAAGAGTTAGAGAAGCAAGAAGATTACGAAAGAGGGTTTAATTTCAGGTATGAAGAAAACGCAGGCGATCTAGTGTTCGGTCATTCAAGACTAGTTGAGGGTTCGGTAAGAAAGAAGGATAACGCAAGAAAAGCGCAAAGAATGAGTAAAAAAGAGAGAATGGAACAAGCCGAGTTCGAGAGAAATGAAGAGTTAAAACGATTGAAAAACTTAAAAAAGAAAGAAATGAATGAGAAGCTTAGAAAGATCAGAGAAACCGCGGGAATAGGTGAAAACGGTGAGTGTTTGTTAGATGAATATGATCTTGAAGAGGAGTTTGATCCTGAAGAGTATGATAGAAAGATGCAAAAAGCGTTTAATGATAACTTTTATGAAGCGGATGATGTGGACCCCGGTTTCGGTAGTGAAGAAGACGGTGAGTTGGAAAAACCTAACTTTGATGAAGAAGACGAGTTACTCGGGCTTCCAAAAGGATGGGATGATGAAAACGGGCCGGCTGACGGATTCTTGGCGATTCGAGAAAAGACCCTGAAAAAGAAGGTTAAAAACGAGGGTAACGAAGAACAAATAGAAAAAAAGGTTAAAAAAAGTAAACGGTCTGAAATAGAAGAAGAGTTGATTAAAAAGGAGATGGAAGAGTATTTAAAATTAGACTGTGAGGATACGATTGGCGATTTGAGGACACGTTTTAAATACAAACCGGTTAATAAAAACACGTGTGGATTGAAACCGGAGGAGATTTTAATAGTGGACGAAAAGGAGTTAAATCAGATAGTTCCGTTAAAGAAGTTGGCTACCTATAGAGACGACGAGTTTGTTGTGCCACATCATAAGAGAAAAGAGCACAGGAAGAGGATTAAAGCTCTTATTCGAGGCGAGTCATCTGATGGTCAAACCAAGGACAGCAAGAAGCGTAAACAAGAAGATGGTCAAAACGGTCAAAATGAAACTCAAAAGTCAGAACCAGACGTGTCAGAACCGGACGTGGAAAATGATGACAAAAAGGAATTGTCAAGGAAACAAAGAAGAAAGTTGCGGTTGAATGAGTTGAAGATAGATGATAAAAGGCGTATGGCGTATGAAGGAACGACAAATAAAAGCAATAAAAAGAAGAAACAGAAAGTCTAAATATGCAGTTTAAAAGGTAATTAATATATACTATTCATCACATATTTACTGTCATTTATATACTTTTATACAAGTTTCTTGATTTTTGTTACTTTATGAATACAGCTTCGAGTTTTGGTCGAGTTCGATTGAGAAAGATGTGATCTTTAATCAAATCCAACTAATTTGTGGATCATTTTTGGGGTATTTTGTTTTTCTGGATGGGATTATATTGTTACTGTTGTTTAATAATACTTTGTAAGTTTAAACCAGTTATGAGTTGTGTTGAATTGTTTATTGAATGGATGGTTTTATAAAATATTTTTGGGAAATTTGTGTTTTCATTCTTTGTTTTTGTCATTTTAGTCCTTGGATGTGGAATGCTCTTCTAAGTTCTAACACTCCAAATTAAACTGTTCATTCCGAAGCAAGTCAGTCGGTTTGAGATTTATACAGTTTGGTTTGGTTTGGTTTGGTCACTGTTAATAACCTGTTATGTAAAATATTCATTTTCTTTGAAGTAATAAGTGTAAAATTTAAACTCACACATAAACCGTCTAGGTAGGGGTGAGCAAAAAACGGTTCGGAACCGCCAGAACCGAGGAACCGGAACCGAACCGGTGCCTCAGAACTACTAATATGTGTACCGGTTCGGTTCTTGGTTCTCAGAATTTGCATTAAACGGTTCCCGGTTCGGTTCCGGGTAAAACCGGCGGTTCTAGAACCGAAGAACCGGAATATTCAAAACGTTGTAAATAAATTTACCAATCCTCATTTTTTATAGAATAATTTATTAACCGGCATCCATTCAATCATTTTTTAATTCAAATCTTCTTTATTTACGTTCAAGAACTATCAACCATGATCAGTTTTGATTTAAGCTATCAAGGTAATTTAATATAAAATGATATGATCTTCCATTAATCTATCGTTGCTAATAATTTATTTAATTTCAACACTTAGGTTTTAATAACGGATGTTCATGTTGTAATCTAAATTAGTTTTACCGTGAAAGAAGACATACAATTGTATAAACTTGTTTTGCAATTTGCAAAGTTTGCATAACTCATTTGATAAATAAATTATCGAACCGGTTCTAGCCAGAACCGGCTTTAGCGGTTCTGGAACCAAACCGGTTTACTATAATAGGTGCCGGTTCCGGTTCTATTTTTCACTCGTTTTCGGTTCTGGTTCGGTTCCGGTTCCGGTTCGGTTCTCGCGGTTCTGAACCGTTGCACAGCCCTACGTCTAGGTGTAGCTTACCTTGTTAAAATTCGGCGTCGAACAGAAAATCCGACTGTTTACATGGAGTGCGTTCAATGGTTTGGTTTTCAGATTCCTTCGTTTTGTAACTGGCTAAATATCTGAATCCAGTTTCCTTGGTGTCCAATGGTTTATTAGTATCTGAATAAGTACTTCAATTGGATTTCAAGTCGTTTTATCTTCGTTCGATTTCTGGTTTTAAATAACTCAAAACATATCATTTTGACATTACACCTCCCTCGTTAACTAGTAGTTTCACACACCACCTTCGTCTTAGGCAATGTTTGGTTCACGGAATTCATAGAAATTTGAAGGAATTGGAATTTAAATCCCATGACATGGCGTTTTTGTTAGATAAGAAAGGAATTAGAATTTGAAAGTATATGTATATGAAAATTTATGAATCCCTTCAGTTATAAAAGTTATGAAAGGAAAGTAAAAAAAGCGTTGAAATGTTCAATTTAGTTCGAACCAAATCGAATCATTCATATTTTCATATACTTTTATGTCTCCGTTATATCTATACCTCCATTTCATGTATATATGCATTTATTTCATATTTATTTTTTCCTTTCGAACTGTAAACAAACAAAAAACCGCTAGCCCGTACACAATCTAGAGGGCATCCAATTAGCCACACCACAATAAGTTAAATTTACACCATTTTGACCAATCTATCGTTTCATATTTCAACCTATTTTTATACCAAAGACCCCAAAGATTTATATTCTCTAATTACGTTTTCTATCTTAACCTTTTATCTTCAAACAACTTCTCATTCCGAGCTTTCCATACTCTCTAACATAGGCTATAATAACAATTCCACGGAACACTATCTTTTTCCGAGCACCCATTTCATGTATTTATAAGTAAAAGTTTTAAGCCAAGTTTAATTTGAATATTTAACCCAAATTAACCAGACCAAACCGAAAACTAATTGGTTAATTTTGTTGAGACTAATAACCAAACCGAACCCAACCTTTCTATCAAGGACCAATAAGCGAAATACTTACCACCTAGTATGGGTGAGTAATAACTGAACTGAAAACCAACGAAACCGAACCAAACTGAATTATCCGAAAGCCAATCATCAATTATACTTTTGTACCACGGTTAACCGAAATTAACCAAACAGAATCGAATAATTCATATTTTCATACACTTATAGCTTTTATACCATGTATTTCAGTTTAGCTCACGTTTTATTTTGGTTATTTAACTAAAATTAACCGAACCAAACAGAACCTAACACCGAAAAACTAACCGAATAAACCAAACCGATTAACCGAAAACCGAAGCTAACTTTATCTTCTTCCCCGCGGAAAACCCCCAAATTGCTCTGCTAGGGGTTTCTGCTGCTTCAATGGCGTTAATATTCTCCAATACCACCACTAACCTCTTATTATTATCTCCTTCTTCGTTATATAAACTCAATCCCGTTCTCTTCTCTGCTCGCCGTCGCACTGCCAGATTTCATTTTCGAATATCTAAACCAAGGTTTGTTGCAACAGGTATTAATTAATTAATTATTTAGGGTTTCGGTGTTATTTTCATTACATTTGCAGTAATTCGTGTGTAATTGAAGCTGTTTGATTGTTAATTTCAGTTGCTGCATCGGAAAATGGAGTGTTTACGTCTCCGGAGATTGCGAAATCGTTCGATTTTACTTCCGAGGAACGGATATACAACTGGTAGTTTATTTCAGTTATTGCAATTGTATCTATGCTTATGTTGTTACTTGCCACAATGTAATTCGTGAACAACTGTTCGGCTGGACGTTTTTTTATGTTCGTCCGTTTTAGAAATGAATAAACATGAACACATAGTTTCATTAAGCTTTATAATTGAATAAAAGTGAACACAGGTTTCGTTCGGTAAAGCTTAACGAACGAATACGAACAGAAGTCGCGTTTGTTCAATTGTGTTCGTGAACGTGAACGTTTGGAAATGTATTTGTTTAGGTTCGTTCGTTTACGTGTTTCAGGATACGTCCGTTTACACATGCATGTTTGTTTAGTTTTACTATTACTTTATTACTTTATTTATTTTTTTCTACCACTCTTTTGGTATAATTATGTTTATGATTACTATGTAAAGCTTTTTTAATTTTTTTGGATATCGTGCGGTGTACTTCCGGATTTTTGGGTTATTTTGTGTTCATTTAGTGATTTTAATTCTTAAATTAATGCATGCTCTTTTCTGTCTGTTTATGTTCATTCGTGTGTCACGTCCCTTTGCGTCCATTTACAAAATTAACGAACAAACACGAACAAGCTCAGTTTCTTAACGGACGAACACGAACAAGGTCTCATTCGGTTTGGCTTGGTTTGTTTACAGCCTTAATGATTGATAATTGGTTCTAGGTGGGATTCTCAAGGCTATTTCAAGCCGAGAATCGATGGAGGAGGAAGTGAACCGCCGTTTGTTGTTTCGATGCCGCCTCCGAATGTGACTGGTTCTTTGCATATGGGTCATGCTATGTTTGTTACTCTTGAGGTTGGATTAAGAACATAGATGCATCTTCATTTCAAATAACAGTTTTGTGCTATTTGTTAGCGATATATATTGCTAAACATTAGTTCACTGGCAGGATATTATGATCAGATACAACAGAATGAAGGGCAGGCCTACACTCTGGCTTCCTGGAACTGATCATGCTGGGATCGCGACTCAGGTTTGTGTTTAAAAGCTATTATATTGGATCTATGGCCCTAATGTTTTGTATGTTTTTGTTTCTGTTTGTTGTATTCCAATATTACTTATATATTAATAAACATTACATGCAGTTGGTTGTTGAAAAAATGTTGGCATCTGAAGGCATAAAGAGGGTTGATTTGGGTCGAGAGGAGTTTGCAAAGCGAGTGTGGGAGTGGAAGGAAAAGTATGTTTATTTAATTTTTGGTTCCTTCGTGTTATTAGCTTTCAAATTAGGAGTGTGTGCTTAACATGATCTAGTTTGGATATAATTGAAGGTATGGTGGAACCATTACAAATCAGATAAGGCGGCTTGGTGCTTCTTGTGATTGGACTCGAGAATGTTTCACACTTGACGAGCAGCTAAGTCGTAAGATAGTTTTCTTAATCAAATAATTTGATAACTATGTTTAAATGTGTGATGACTAACTAAATGTTAAATGCGCTTATTTAACTCTACATGTTTGCAGAGCAACATAACTTCAATCATCAACATTTCATGACTTATGTATTTAATTGTTGCAGAAGCTGTTATCGAGGCCTTTAATAAACTTCATGAGAAAGGGCTTATCTATCAAGGTATGGATAATATCCACTTCTTATTATAAGAACGCTACTTAAAAAAGAGAACAAGTGTCACTGTATATTGATTTATTACAGGCTCCTACATGGTTAATTGGTCCCCAAATTTACAGACTGCGGTTTCTGACTTGGTACATTTATATCTCTATTAACTAGTTCTCAATTGATTTTGCTTTATTTTCAAACTCCAAAATTAATATGTTCATTATGTTTTAGGAAGTTGAATACTCTGAAGAACCCGGTTTTCTCTATCATATCAAATATCGTGTTGCTGGAGGTTCTAAGTAAGCACCCATACTTTTCCACATTCCACACATGTTGACTTGTTTGAAAAGGCATGACATTTATGTTTCTTGAATGCAATGTAGGAGTGACTTTTTAACAATAGCTACCACACGACCTGAAACCTTATTTGGTGATACAGCTGTCGCTGTGAATCCTGAGGTTTAATTGCTTATATCATAAATCTTCATACTGCATTGTTAAATTATTAATATTGAATTTATAATTATCTTTACAGGATGAAAGATATGCTAAATATATTGGAAAGTCGGCCATTGTTCCAATGACATTTGGCCGTCACGTCCCGATTATTGCTGACAAGGTACCTATGTTCACATGCTTACCTATCTTATTTCATTTGTTTTTTAAAAATATCACTGGTAAAGTTGTGTTTGTCTTAAATGACAGTATGTAGATAAAGATTTTGGAACAGGGGTTTTAAAGATAAGCCCGGGGCATGATCATAATGATTACCTTCTTGCTAGAAAACTTGGTCTTCCTATACTTAATGTTATGAACAAAGATGGCACACTTAACGAGGTTGCTGGATTATATAGGTCGGTTACAAAATCTAAAAGTTTTTAACTTTTAGGATTCTTAATAAAAGAAGCATAATTTTTATTGCCGGTGTGTTAAATCAGCGGTCTTGATCGTTTTGAGGCCAGAAAGAAATTGTGGTCAGAACTTGAAGAAACAGGCTTAGCTGTCAAGAAAGAATCTCACACGTCACGAGTTCCTCGATCTCAACGGGGTGGAGAAGTAAGTTATATTTTTGTAAAAGAAATAATAATTACTCTTTGTAGAATAGAAGTAAAGTCTCAAATTAGGTTTAAACAATGGGTAAATTTGTTAACTCTTAGATACTAGTTATTGGAGGTTGTTGAATAAGCTTGTAAACGAACAGAATGAAGATGAACGGAGCACACATTGTTGTCCGTTCATTTATCTATAACCGAACAAATGACGGAGAACATGAACAACTAAATGAACAAAGTTTTCTTTTTTGTTTTTGTTCATTAAGAAAATGAGCATGCTCATGTTTGTTGGGGAACAGTATAAATGAACAGTTCACAAACATAAATGAACGAACATAACTGTGCTAAAATCAGTTAAAGTAAATCAGATCATGTGAACAACAATGTGCTGGGTCTATAAGGTTATTAAAACTAAACTAATTTGTGATGGACCTAATAAATTTGAATGCATATATTAATGAACGTAAACCAATGAACATAAATGAACGCAAACAAACGAATATAAACCAATTAAAATGAACAAATTCAAACGAACGTTCTCGAACGTAAATGAAAGAACTAGACATATGCTCATGTTTGTTCGTTTATTAAATAAATGTTCATAAATGAACTTCCCGCTGAACGATTCACTGAGCGGTTGGCTCATTTACAGGCTCATATTAGGTTAAAACAAAGGGTAAATAAGCAATTTTGATAATATTTTTTTTCAATCAGATCATAGAGCCTCTAGTGAGCAAACAATGGTTTGTGACAATGGAGCCTTTGGCTGAGAAGGCACTCGAGGCAGTGAGCAAAGGTGAATTAACAATTATGCCTGAAAGGTTTGAAAAGGTATGTATAATATTATATTGAGCCATTATTATCTCATAAAAAAAAGTTATATTTGTTTCTTAATAGATTAATTGTTTTTCTTGGGTGATTCAGATATATAACCACTGGCTATCAAACATTAAGGATTGGTGTATTAGCAGACAATTATGGTGGGGCCACAGGATTCCCGTTTGGTATATTGTAGGTAACGACTGTGAAGAAGATTATATAGTTGCTAGAAGTAATGATGATGCTCTTAAACAAGCTCAACAGAAGTATGGAAAAGATGTCGAGATATATCAAGATCCGGATGTTCTTGACACTTGGTTTTCAAGGTTTGTTTAGATGATTTACTTTTAAGATTTGAATTCACTGTTTTAGCCCTGCTTGCGGTGCGCACATATGATGTATATATGTGTGAACCCTCGGGTGGGCAAAAGTGAAATTGCACTAATTTTGACGTTATTTTACTAATCTCGTGAAAATAACGTTAAAAGTGACGGACGGTTAATCAGGCATCATGTAGTGGCGTTGATAGCTGAAAGATAAGGGTACATGCACCGATCAGCTGGTGTCCCGATGATTGAGTGCTATGTGCCTTATGTCCAAGGCTTGATGCAAAACTACTATCGAGCCGGGGGTCTCACCGGAAGCAGCCTCTCTATCCCTATGGGGTAGAGGTAAGGCTGCCTACGTCTTACCCTCCTCAGACCCTACCATAGCTTTGCTATTGGTGGGATATACTGAGTACGATGATGATTTGAATTCACTGTTTCAGTTTAATGTTTTGAAATGTTTAAAAGAATTGTTTATTTGTTGTTTGTTTGTAGTTCTTTATGGCCTTTTAGTACTTTGGGATGGCCAGATGTGTCTGCTGAGGATTTTAAGCGGTTTTATCCTACATCAGTACTTGAAACAGGGTATGCATTTCTTCTTGTTTTATGTATTCCAATTCAAAGTTAACTTTTTGCCTATAATAATATTTTAGAAAATTTGACTGATGGTTAACCGTGCTTGTTAATATTTAAATGTTGCATTAGTGCATTATAGATGAGTATAATTCAAATGATAAGAGATATATGTTAACTTCAACATTTCAGATGTCACTTCTCTGAATCCAAATGTAGCATTGTCATTATATATTCTGAAGATTAAATAAACTTAATCAAAAGTTTCAGCGTTTTATCAACTAAAAGATTGACTCTTTATCTATTGATGTGTTTAAACAAAAAATAGTTTGATATATTATTTGCACTCGTATCCAAACAGGCATGATATATTATTCTTCTGGGTGGCACGTATGGTGATGATGGGCATTGAGTTTACCGGAACCGTCCCGTTTACACACGTCTACCTTCATGGACTTATTCGGGACTCTCAAGTGAGTATGATACCGTGATAAAATAGTCATTAGCTTATTAAAAGGATACATATTTGTTCATATAAATGCATTTCTAACCGTAAATTAAATAATGAATGTAACTGTTTCAGGGGCGAAAAATGTCCAAATCATTAGGAAACGTTATAGATCCTTTAGATACGATCAAAGAATTTGGCATTGATGCGCTACGTTTTACACTCGCTTTAGGAACTGTGGGCCAGGTTTGTCACATGTGCTTTTCTGGTGTTTAGTTTGATGTGGCAATTTCATATATACCCCTGAAAACTTGCATAATATCATATATAACCATTTCATTAATACAATTTATAATATGATACTATATCAAGTTTTGAGGGGATATATGAATCTATCCCTGTTTTTTTAATTATTAATTCCTATTATATGTTTCCAGGATCTAAATTTATCAACTGAGAGACTAACATCTAATAAAGCCTTTACAAACAAATTATGGAATGCTGGCAAGTTTGTTCTGCAAAATTTACCTAATCCAAGTGACACGTCAGCTTGGGAAAGTTTACTGGCCCATAAGGTTTACTTAATGCCCTTTTTGCAATATATTTTTTTCCAGATACTGTTAATTTTATTTATTCACTTAAATTTTTATATAATTTTATAGTTTGATAAGGAAGAGCATCTGATTGGGCTGCCTTTACCAGAGTATTGGGTGGTAAGTTGGATCTTTCGATAACTATAAGCAACAGAAACCTATTATTTCATTATTATCTTTTTACCCTTTTTATAATTAATGTCATATATGCAGGTTTCAAAACTGCACATACTTGTTGATGCAGTCACAAGTAGTTATGACAAGTTTTTCTATAATGATATTGCACGGGAACTATATGATTTCTTTTGGGGTGATTTTGCTGATTGGTAATATTCTACATGTATTCATTTATAATCTTAAGAAATTAGTTCCATATTCAAACGTTGCCGCCATAAAATCTTATATTTTGGATACTATTGATATGCTTCTGTTGCAGGTATATTGAAGCAAGCAAAGCACATCTTTACCAATCAGAAGATAAACAAATTGCCTCTAATTCCCAAGCAGTTCTTTTATACATTTACGAAAATATATTAAAAATGCTCCATCCGTTTATGCCCTTTGTTACTGAAGAATTATGGCAGGTAATTAACTAAGTAGTATTAACTTCAATAATGAATAGGCCTGCAAATAAACCGAACGTTCTAAACGAATGAACACGGACAACAGTTCTTGTTCATTTAGTTAAAACCAACGAACATGAACAGATGACTCGTTCATTCATTTACGCTCGTGAACGTGATTTAATGTCCTTTTGTTTATTTTTGTTTTGAGTTCATTCGTGTATATATTCATTAAAATATTTTAGGTTCACTAAATTTATGAAAATAGAGTCTCACTAGTTACAACTTAGTCTAGAGTTATTAATTTTTTAGGTTCAACAGATTGATGGACACGTTTACTTTTAGTTAGTGTCCGCTCAATTATGTTCGTTCTTTTACATTCATGAATCATTCTTGTATACTCTTAGCGAATGAACATAAACAAACAGAGCACATTCATTGTCTTATGAAGTAATGAACGAACACGAAGATGAAAACTCCGTTTTTTTCGTGTCCAATCATTTGTTTGGATAAAGTTAAATGAACATGAACATGACCAATTCATGCACATTTGGTTTGTTTACAGACCTAATAATGAACTAGAAATTATGATGATTTTCATTTTATTTTATTTTATTATTGTATATTATTTTTGTAAGTTACTGTTTTCAGGCACTCTCTAATAGGAAAGAAGCTTTAATAGTGTCTCCATGGCCTCTTACTTCGCTTCCAAGGAACCTTACCGCCATAAAAAGATTTGAAAATTTACAAGCTTTGGTGAGCTTATAATTTTGGTATTATTTACTGTGTGATAACTTATGTTATATAAAAATTAGAATATTAATGATTCGTTTTACTTTTTATTTAGACACGTGCAATAAGAAATGTGAGGGCTGAATATTCTGTTGAACCTGCAAAAAGGATATCTGCATCTATTGTTGCTAATTCAGAAGTCGTCCAATATATTTCTGTAAGTACCCGTGATACCTGTTTATGCAAATCCTACCACGTTAACAAATGTTGAAGTAAATATTACAAAAACCAAATCGAAACAACTGAACCCAAACAAAAACCGACGGTTTAATTTTGTAAAAAGCGAATTTCCACGTCGGTTTCGGTTTTGTACGCAACTAAAACCGAAAAAATCAAACCGAACTGAATGTATGGCTGTCTATTTTTTATTTTGAATGCTAACTAATTTATAAGAATTTAATAAATAGTATAAACCAAATATTTAGCCCAAATGTATAATAATCAATTAATTATCAACTAAGAAAAACATTTAGGCACACATTATTATTTTGGGCCAATTTTTTTTCCAGCCCAAATTTTAATACCAAACCGAACACAAATTAAAACCGGACAGTTTTCAGACACTCGAAAACTGAATTTTCGGTTTTTGTTTTGAGCCCAAAACCGACCCATGCACACTTCTAAAGTCAACCCGTACCCGATTAATCATTTTTTTTGGTGACAGAGAGAAAAGGATGTATTGGCTCTTCTATCCAGACTCGATATGCAAAGTATCCATTTTGCAGATTCACCCCCAGGTCTACCCTTATTTACCATTTATTAATTCTCCCTCACAGTTGTGTGTTTGTTTTATAAATAAATTTAGAATTTAAATTCCTTTATTATGTTGATTCAGTGGATGCAAATCAATGTGTTCATCTTGTTGCTGGAGAAGGTCTAGAGGCATACCTTCCACTTGCAGATATGGTAGATATTTCTGCAGAAGTTCAACGGTTAACTAAACGCCTTTCAAAGATGCAAACCGAATATAATGCTCTTGTGGCTCGTTTAAGTTCTCCCAAGGTAATTATTTCACTACATACCATCAACAATCTTGTTTGCGATTTATACACACACACACACACACACATCTTGTAAAGATCAAATACAAATCGTTTTATTGTGCGAAACAGAGGAAAATACGCGATGGCATAATCGTAATTATTCGTAATAGAGCCAACTTGCGTAATAATTTTACGTTAGTTGTTTATTCGTTGTAGCGTAATTACGGTATTACAAAAATGCCACCACGTTTTTTCCCTTCGATTCGCACAGTTAGCACGCTAACAATGTTTTGTATAAGATCATGACGCTATACATATATGTGTGTCTGTATATGTATGTATATATATATATATATTTTCATGACTCTTGTTTTCTGTCTACAGTTTGTTGAGAAAGCTCCCGAGGACGTTGTTCGTGGGGTCCGTGAGAAGGCTGCAGAAGCAGAAGAAAAGTTGAATCTTACAAAAACACGTTTGTCGTACCTGCAATCGACAATTTTGGTCTCGGAGCAGATGTAATTTCTTATGGTATCGTGTCTGTTGATAAACGTTTCATGGTTTTGGGCACCGTTGGATTACCGGTTTTGATCTGTCCTGGTAATGTTGTTAAGGCAGCCATTGGCCAATTTTGGACTAGTTGTAAGTTGTAACCATTCTTAAGCATAAAATTATTTATGTGGATGTAAATTCTTTTTTGAAATTGGTTTTAGTTTGTTTAATTTAATATAGAAAAATTACACTCCTTTCTTTGCATCCACATTAAATTAAGAAGCAATCTTTCAAGATTTATTTTTAGTTATTTAATCATGCATATCATGTTTTTGCTGATTATGCTTGCTTTGAGCTTGTAATTGCCAGCTAGTCGTTTAATAGCCGGTTAGGCACGTTGAACCTTTGTTGAATGATTTGTGTGTGAATATATTTGTTATATATGAACCTGTGACGCTTGTGTGTACATATGATATATTGATCAATTGAGTTGTTTGTTTTTCTATGAAGTTATGGAAGTCTGTTTATATTTAGTTAAACCCTAGGTTATATATCGATTGTGAACTTGGGGTCGCAATCCCTAGCGTGTAAATGATAAAACAATTTGGTTGGTTAGCCGAACAAAAAGGTCTGGAAACTAGTTATGATTTTCTTTGAAATGATTTGTACGGGTTGTAAACCACAAGACATTGACCTCTAAGAAACCTTGCTACTTAAACTTGGTTTGATCTGTGTCTCTATTGCATAGATTTTCAGATTCTCGTGATTAACTTGGCTGGCTATAATCGTTTAGCACTTTTGATTAGCAATTTAGCGTTTTTTAAAGTTGATTGACCTAATTGAAACACTTTTAAAACTTGGTTATTATTATGTGAAATTGTCTCGTTTCTTAATTTTAAGTCTCTCTTCTTTTGTAATCTTTTCAAATTAGTTTTCCAAGTAATAAATGTAAAACTTCACATAAACCGTTTAGTAACTAGTTTACCTTGCTAAAATTCTGTGTCAAAACGAAAACCCGACTGCGAACATGGAGGGGCATTCAATAGTTTGGTTTTCAGATTCCTTGGTTTTGGTGCGGGCTAATTATCTGAATCCAGTTTCATCGGTTTAACCTAAATAAATTTATGAACCAAAAATCGATTACCTATTTCGCTTTCATAAAAAAATAAACCGAATTATTAATTCAGTTTGTTTGATCTCCGTTTGATTTTTGGTTTAAAATAATTTTAATGCCTCTAAAACGTTAGGAACACCACCCCGGACGCTTTGGGCGTCAAATCATCTCTCGACACTTTGTACAAAACGCCTCAAAACTTTTGATGGCGGGGCTATTCACGGATGGACCAATAAAGGAGGAAGTAAGGTCTTAATATTGAACTCAATGCATCATTTCAACTTCTGAAAAAGGTGTATATTACGACTTTACGATACTACTAAAAGGGTAAAATCGTCCCATTAATTAATATTAATATTACATTACACCAACCACCACCACCACCACCACCACGTTAACAATAATCGGTAGCTCCGCACACCACCTTCGTCTTATTATATATACGCGGACTCTCCCACACACCAAGTCCCTTTATATTAACAAACACATACACTCAGATCATCAACAATATCAATGGCGTCTGCGAGTTTTGTTAAACTAAACACACCTTCTTCTTGTCCAATCAGTCAACGATCATTCAATCAACGCACTGGATCTTCATCTCGGTCACGTGCCAATCACGTGTCCGTGCAGCCGGATCTTCTTACTCCGAAGAACTCGTTCAAACCGCCGTAAGTCAGTTTGTTTGTTACACTTTCTGTTACGTACGAACTGTCTGTTGTGAATATTTTTAATTAATTAATTAATTCATTTTGTATTTTATTTATTGAGTTTTAAATAGTTTATCTGATTTTGTGTGATTAGTTGAACGGAATTAGATCTTAGGGTTTACTGTAATTCTAATTGTGATTGTATTTATTATTAATTATTAATTATTGTTAGTTAGGTTAGGTTAGGTTAGGTTACTGTTGTGGTAGGCTGCTGTGCAGTCATATTCCTGTTTTGCACAATAGACATTATTTTTATGTTTTAACATGTGAGCTACTTTATATCGGCTAGCTAAAAGCTCGATTCGAGCAGCTTAAACGAGCTCGAGCCTTAAAATAAGCTTGTTTAATAAACAAGCTTGTCGAGATCGAGCTGTCTTGCAAGCCTTAATGAGCATACACACACACACTCATATATAATTATAAATTTAATATGTTAAATATGTGCTTATATGAGAGTTATTATTATTATTATTATTATATATATATATAAAGTTATGATAAAAATAAGTAAATAATATATATTTGGTTATATAAAAAAATTATAGTCAAATTATATTCATAAAAGTAAGTGTTAACTATAAGTAAAATAAGTAAAATTAAAAATAATAAATGATCCGAGCTCGAGCTTGAAAGATTACTCATGAGGTGGTACAAGGTACTATACAAGTCATATAGACAGGTCAAACTGCAGGTCTGACACTTCCGTACCATTTTCGTGCACACAAAGTCTATTCGACTCGTTTAGTCGTACAGGCGCTGACTGACTGGTGTTAGTGAGAGGGCTGCTGTCTGTAAAACATATCTTTTAAGTATTGTTAGTTTGGTAACTGTTGTGGTAGGCTGTGTGGTCATATTAAATATGCCTTTTTTGGCACAATGGACACTATATTTATGCTTGAACATGATCCTGCCTGCTTTCGTTTACAAAAGTGTTGCTTCTTTGTTGACTATTTTAATGCACTGAACATGATTCTATTTTATACTGAGCTTTTAAATCCCTTTTCTAAAATGATATTAATGATAATTTTAAATGAAGTATGTAACATTTAGAAGCAATTACATATTATCTTTGGTAAATTACAAACTTTTTGGATTAAAAACAATTGCTTCACCGGGTCATGGTACGAGACGTTAGGCCTATATGGTCGAATAGACAGGTCCAACTGCAGGTCTGACACTTCCGTACCATTTTCGTGCAGGCAAAGTCTATTCTGACTTGTCATATCCACACATGTTTTTTTTGCACAATGGAGAGTATATTTATTTTTTAATGTGATCTTGATTGCTTTATTTTTCTAAAGTGATGCTTCTTTGTTGACTTTTTTAATGCATTGAACATGATTCTATTTTATACTGCTCATGTACTTAGCTTTTAAATCTCTTTTCTAAAATGGTATTTATGATAATTTGAAATGAAGTATGTAACATTTAGAAGCAATTACATTCGATCTTTGGTAAATTACGTACTTTTTGGATTTGAAAACAATTGTATCACCGGGTCATGTTACGAGATGTCAGGCCTATACGAATCGAATAGATAGGTCAAACTGCAGGTCTGACACTTCCGTACCATTGTCGAGCATGCAAAGTCTATTTGACCTGCCATATTCACACATGCCTTTTTTTGCACAATGGACAGTATATTTATTTTTTAATGTGATCTTGACTGCTTTATTTTTCTAAAGTGATGCTTCTTTGTTGACTTTTATTATGCACTGAATATGATTCTATTTTATACTGCTCATGTACCTAGATTTTTATTCCTTTTCTAAATGATAATTGTGTTAAAATGAAGTGAAGTTTATATTTTATATCATTTAGAAGCAATTACATAATTACATTTGATCTTTGGTAAATTACTAAATGTTTTTTACCTTTTGGATTAGAAAACGATTGCATCACCGGGTCGTGGTATCCTAGCAATTGATGAATCAAATGCAACATGTGGAAAGAGATTAGCATCAATTGGATTAGAAAACACTGAAACCAACAGACAAGCCTACAGACAACTTCTGTTGACCACACCGGGCTTAGGTCAATACATCTCTGGTTCCATCTTATTTGAAGAAACACTATATCAGTCAACTACAGATGGAAAGAAAATGGTTGACTGCTTGCGTGAACAGAACATTGTACCCGGAATCAAAGTTGATAAGGTAGGACCCATAGTCTTTCAAGATTCTTAAAACCTGTTCTTTAACCTTGTAAATTTTATCTTATGTTTCACTTTCACAGGGTTTGGTTCCACTACCAGGATCCAACAATGAATCTTGGTGTCAAGGGTTAGACGGGTTGGCTTCTAGATCAGCTGAGTATTACAATCAATGAGCTCGTTTTGCTAAGTGGTGCGTTATATATAAAGATATATCATATCAGTATGCAGATAATATTAGTGCTACATATTATTAAATATTATTAATTAATTATCATCTTAAACGCCCTGCTTGCGGTGCGCGCATATAATGTATGTATGTGTGAACCCTTGGGTGGGCAAAAGTAAAATTGCACTAATTTTGACGTTATTTTACTAATCACGTGAAAATAACGTTAAAAGTGGCGGAAGGTTAATCAGGCATCATGTGGTGGCGTTGATAGCCGAAAGACAAGGGCACATGCACCAATCAGCCGGTGTCCCGATGATTGAGTGTTATGTGCCTTATGTCCAAGGCTTGATGCAAAACTACTATCGAGCCGGGGGTCTCACCGGAAGCAGCCTCTCTATCCCTATGGGATAGAGGTAAGGCTGTCTACATCTTACCCTCCTCAGACCCTACCATAGCATTGCTATTGGTGGGATATACTGAGTACGATGATGATGATGATGATGAATTATCATCTTATGTTCTTTTCTAGGAGAACTGTTGTCAGCATCCCGTGTGGTCCGTCTGCCTTGGCTGTGAAAGAAGCTGCTTGGGGACTCGCACGTTAAGCAGCTATTTCTCAGGTTTGTTTCCCTTTAACCAATTTAGTTGGCTTTATAAACTTGGACTAAAAGTGTGATATATAGGACAATGGGTTGGTGCCAATAGTGGAGCCCGAGATCCTGCTTGACGGGGACCACTCGATTGACACGACACTTGAAGTAGCTGAAAGAGTTTGGGCTGAGGTTTTCCATTACTTAGCAGAAAACAATGTCTTGTTTGAAGGAATTTTACTTAAGCCCAGTATGGTTACACCCGGGGCAGATCATAAGGAAAAGGCTGACCCTGAAACTATTGCTAAATATACGCTCACCATGCTCAAGAGGCGAGTCCCACCTGCGGTTCCTGGAATCATGGTATGTATTTTGACCACTGTAGTTGGTCATTTTGACCCATTTACTTGTTGATAAGTCAATCTGGATCCTGTTTTATATCAAACAGGTCAAATGGGGTTCAACTAAAAATTTGAAACGGGTCAAAGTTACCCTAAAAAACTAGGCTTGTAAACAAACCGAACGAATACAAACGGAGAATGTTCATGTTCGTTTGTTTAACTTTAACCGAACAAATGAGCGATCACAAACAAATAAACAAACGGGAATTTCTTTTGTGTTTATTCGTTAAGGAAACGAATGTATTCGTGCCTACTTATGTTTGTTTGTTTATTAAATAAACGAATTTCCCGCCGAACGGTTCACAGACTGTTTGTTACATTTTCGTTCCACATGCCTAACTAAAAATTTAGATCATTGTTGTATTACATTATTGTATTAAAGTTTGGGTTTGTTACACCAAAGTGCAACTTGCTTTCATCCGCGGCCAACAAAAATGATGACATGTCATGCTGCCATGTCATCAAAAAATATTGAAGGGTTTTACATATAATGGAAAACAACCTTTTTTTGTTACTTAAAAAATATTAAAGGATGCTACATGGTGGTGTAATGTAATCAGCCGATTAAACTCAATATATTTGTTTTTAAATGTATACATTTTGGCTGTATAGTTTTTGTCAGGAGGACAATCTGAAATGGAAGCCACACTAAACCTACATGCAATGAACCAAAGTCCAAACCCGTGGCATGTATCCTTCTCTTACGCGCGTGCGCTTCAAAACTCAGTGCTCAAGGCATGGCAAGGACAACCCGAGAATGTAGAAGCGGGCCAGAAAGCACTTTTGGCCCGTGCAAAAGCAAACTCGTTGGCCCAGCTTGGAAAGTATTCCGCTGAAGGTGAAAGCGAGGATGCTAAGACCGGAATGTTTGTCAAGGGCTACACCTACTAATCGGTCGGTTTTTACAGTTGTTTAGTATCTTAAATCGGTTTTGATGTCTGCTTGTAATTTTTGATTTGGTTTAATAATGTGGTCTGTCAAGATTATGAGAATACTAAACTCTATTTATACAAATTAGTTACCTGTAGTGATTAACTGATATCCTTTTTGTATTGTATTGTTTTAAAATTTTCATAAACTATATATTGTTAAAGATGATTTTTTTATACTGTTACGAGCAAAATGTTCAACGTTGGGTCTGTTTAGCGTGAGTTTCTTGTCGTGTTTATTTTTCTAGGTGCCCTAATGTTTGTAAGCTGTTGTATTCGATTCAACTTGTTACATCAGTAATATTTTTATCTTTTACACTAAAGACAAAAAAAAAGCCAGTTGATTTAATGAGTGGCCGGGTCCGGGTGAGGTACGTTTAGCCAACCCTTATTTTTAACGGTCGGTCCTAGTTACTCACTATCTGTATCCCTAATTGACTGCTCATTGAGATAGATTGATCTACTTTTAAAATGCAAGAAATATTATATTACAACTTGTTTCAAATTTCAGTACTCGGATATGATACCAGCACGAGATTAAGTAATATCAAAAACATAATACACGTGTACCAAACTTATACCTGTAAATATTTCCTTTTTATTTTACCTTTTCATTATTGTAATAGAGTAATATATTAATCCACCCACTTTAGTTTTTATATTTTTAGTTGAGCAAACTGCGGTTTCGTCATGTGGTTTGTCCAAATTTTCGGTTTTAGTCTAATAGTTTTAAATTTGCAATTTTCGTCCCCGTGGTAACATTTTACTTGCAATTAAACCCGAATTCACAAACTCTGTTAAGCCAGGTCAATAAACCCATCAGCGTGCCCCTCACGTGCCCATCAGCTTGCGAATTAGGATTGGGGTTTATTTTGGGATAAAAAGGACAAAACTGCCCCTCACGTGAGGTGCATGCTGATGGGTTTAACCACCAGACTTAACGGAGTTAGTGAATTCGGGTTTAATTGCAAGTAAATGGAAACCACAGGTACGCAAATCGCAAATATAAAATTATTGTACTAAAAGCGCAAATTTGGACAAACCACATGGACGAAAACCGCAGTTTACTCTTTTTAATTTCTTTAGCTGATAAAATTGTACAAAAGTTTATATTAGTAAACTTTATTTGAAATTTCTGACCGCAATTTTAGCAAATTAACAGGTATACCTTACATTACCGATATCTATCACAACTACATCATTCCCATATCAACCAAAAGCCAAAAACAAAACAAAATGGCGCCAGAAAATAACAAACAATCAATATTCCCAACAGACAAAGAAGAAGTAACCAAAATATTCAACCGATTCGACCTCAATGGCGACGGTAAAATCTCCAAGGACAAGCTAATAGGCATCCTGAAATCCCTTGGATCCGACACGTCTCACGACGAGGTGAAGCGAGTAATGGCTGAGATAGATTCGGATTCAGACGGGTTCATTAGCCTCGATGAGTTTGTCGCATTTTGCAAAGGAGTTGCCCAAGGAGACGACGAGATGAGCGATCTCAAGGAAGCCTTTAAACTCTATGATCTAAACAACAATGGCGTCATTTCAGCCAACGAGTTGCAACAAATATTGAGCCGGTTGGGGGAGAATTACACCGTCGAAAACTGCGCGAATATGATCAAGTCTGTCGATTCTGACGGCGATGGATTCGTTGATTTCGAAGAGTTTAAGAAGATGATGTCCAAGAAATGAAGGATTCATATATGCATTGTATATAAATCATTGGAATAATGTGATATATTGTATATTTTTATATTTATTCACACCCAAATTATTAATGAAACATATATCATATGAGACTAATTTTAATATTTCTAACATGGGCATTTTAACAAAACTAGTACCATTTTCATTTAGCTAAACTCTCGAGCTCGTTAACGCGGATTCTTCCTCGAATAACCTCGCCCTCACCATTGCCACCTACACGATATAAACGTCGCATATATAAGAAAACATGGCTAATTACTTGACTAGTATAACTATATTAATATAGGGGTGTACATGAAACCGAAAAAACCTATTCGAAACCGAAAAAACCTAAATAACCAACCAACCCGAAAAAACAACCTGAATTAGAAATAGACGGTTCGGTTTTGATTTTTATTAAAAACCGCAATATTGGTTTTGGTGCGGTTTTGTGTTTTATGAATAACCTAAAAAACCGAACCGAACCAAACCAAACCAAACCAAACCGTAATCATTAAAACCTAACCGACCTATAACTATTTGTTTAATTCTTCATGTGATTAATAATAATAATAATAATAACAACAACAACAAAAAATATAACTCTATTAAATGTGCATCGTCTATGTTGAATTACTTTTTTGGTTGAATTGCTTATGTTTTATCCACTTGAATATTTTTTTTTTATATTTAACGTTTGCTATTGAATTTATGACATTTTATTTATAATTTGAATGTAGGCACCTTTTTTAGCTCTTAATATTCTATGCACAAATAATCAATATTTTGTTAATCATTATTTTTTTTATGAAAAAAAATTAAGCCCAGTTCAATATCTTGGGTCAAACTCTTTTGGCCCAAAATACGAGTAGAAAAACCGAAAAAAACCGAATTGAACCTGAAAACCGAAAACCAAAAAAACCGAAATCGAAACCGCACCATACACACCCCTAATGAAATATAGATGTTGGAGGTAGATCATAATATCATATATTCATATATACCTGTTTTTCATAATTTGTGCAAATCGATACAATACCGAGAAGAGTAACTTGTATAAACGCACCCACCAGTATCCCGATCCATAGGCTCATTCTTCGCAGCGAGGTGCAGAACCCCAGTATAGCAGCAACCGGGATCCCAGCTAGATAAAATGCTGCAAGATTAATATAAGCCCCTAAATGTTGCCATCCGACTCCTCTCGCAACACCTATAACCAACAAGGGACAGATCATGAGAGAATTCATTATTCGTGAACGAGAGAACTCCATATATAACAAACCATAAAAATAAATAAAGGAACAAAAGAAGTAACAAGTAAGGAAATGGAAGAAGGAAAATTCCATCCCACATTGGTGGAGGAAATAAAAGGAGAGGCTCCCACCTTAATATAAATAGGTTTGTAAACTCTTGTCCCACATCGCTAGATTAACAAACTAGTGAGCTCTTTATAAGAAAGGAAATTTCTATGTTAATGTTCTTATAAGGCATATCACACCCAGTGGTCCTAGCGAAGAACGCGCATGGGCTCGGGCGAAGTGCGATGGTGAAATGTGGCGCTATGATGGCGCACTTCGCACACTCGCATCGCCAAGGGCCGCCTTAGTATTTTTGTTGGGAATTAAGAAAAATAAAATAAAATAAAATTTGTTGGGAATTAAGAAAAATAAAATAAAATAAAAAAAATATATATATATATCCTTCCATCGCGATACGCGACGGGTTCAGATTACCCATCGCGTACCGCGACATGGAGGTTACGCAGACGAGACACGTAGCCTGCCACGTAGCAGGCCTAGGGCTGACTCAGCGAAGCTATAGATGCTTCGCGGTACGCGACGGCTTTCTATTTATAGTCATCGCGTACCGCGATGAGGTCCAAAACCTGCTATAAATAGGTTGAGAATGGGACGTTCATTCCTTGCTCAGACCCACTTCTTTCTCTCTGAAATTTCACACACATATTAATACATATTAACGGTATAATACCCGAGTCGTAACGATACCCTATCCGATCGAAAGAAATATACACGAATCCGAAAGCTTTGCCTGTTAAGGTATGACATTGTGCCATCGTGTAAAGTTTCTACTCTCGTGATTATCGTTATGATTATTGGTTTTATACTAATCTAGTTATACTACATTGTGTTTATCCTAGGTGCTTAATACCAGGAGGTGTTCTTTAATATATAAACTTGCAAGGTGAGACATTCGAATTTTTATATCACTCACATTTGCGTGAGACAACTATTTTTCTGACATTGTCATGATGATTTCAAAACCTATAAAACTCATGGCAAATGGTCTAAATGTTTTCAAATATATTCTTAAAGTGTTTTAAATACATTACAGTGATTAAGTCTCTGTAGACTTACGGGATGATTACTACTGGCATTGTGGGGTTTTGTATACAAGGCTTGCCTACTGGGCTATTACACGTTACTTATTGGACAAGTGTTAGCCAATAAGTAATATGGCCACAGTCATAGATACGGTCGAGTGACAAGTACCTTTCGGTAATTTGTAAGCAGGCAGATGTAAAAACATCTTAATGTTGTAACTGTAAACTGTGTCATTTTCAAATGAATGTACTCACCAGTATTTCTTGCTGATCAAATATTTTAAACATGTTTCAGGTGACTTGTTAGAGACAAAGGAATGATGCCTGCGGGCTTCCAGCTTAAATAAGTGGCTTGTCACCAGAATAAAGAAACGTGTTTTGTAAATAAGGGTTTAACCCTGTAAAACTTATGAATTCCCGCTTTATCATAATAATAATCATGGTGTTTTTATAGCTCTCATCATTTTTCCTACCTACGGTTCTGATGAAATTTTCTGCTGCAAAATAATTTAAAAGACAACGATACCACCAATCAATGTTCACGGCTTCCCATCCAGGGGTATAGGGGTCGGGGGCCGTGATAGCTGAAGTGGTACCAGAGCCACTGATTTAAGCAATATGGGTATTTTAATAATACCTAATATTAGGAATTAATGTTAGGAAATACATGCATTAACCTATGTGTTAACCATAAAAATAAGATTTTAACCACACGTGAAAATAAATACTATTTTCATTTTGAATTCGTTGTTTTATAATTTTTTATTAACAGCATGAGTGAGCTAGTTGAAGCTTTTGAACACATATCCGTTAACTCCACGGATATAGAAGAAGGAGAAGCTAGTCAACAACAACATGAGCCCATGATTTTTCAAGCCCTACCTGTAGAAAAACCAAAGCCTAAAAGAAGAAGAAGGCTCAGAGACTGGCAACAAAGATTGAAAAGAAATAAGAAAAGAAAAACCACAATCAAACAATCAACACAACCACAACCTGAACAACCAATTCAACCACAACATGAACAACCAATAGAACCACCACCAACTTTACCACCACCCATGTCAACAATACCAATGGAGGAGAGACTAGGCAGATGCCTAGATGAATGTGAAATCTTTCAACCCATAATCAATGATATAGGTGCAGGAAGCTCCAGCCACCCGAATATGCCATCCCAGGACCCAAATAATACATTTACCCATGATGATATTATCAGTCAAGCTCAAATGGAGGAATGATAGACCAATGATTGGCAATATCAAACAATGATGAATAACCCATATGCACCGTTCCAGGCAGAAACCGCAAACTACCCCACCATGACACCGGAGATGACAACAGAGCTCCGTCACTATGGGGAAGAATTGGTGGATCACGCCAATAGACTAAGGAATATTGGGGAGACCCTACTCTAGAAGTTTTACGACCGAGATCCTTATATATATATATATATATATATATATAATATTTATATGTTCATTATCATAATTTTTTTATAAAAAAAGGAGTGTATGTATGTAACAAAGGTGTGTAGATGTAAAATATAGTGATGCATATATATATATATATATATAAAGAGTAAATGTCGCAAAGATCGACGATTTTGACATATTTTGTGCCTACGTGTTATTTATGCTTATGTGTTATTAATATCTTGCTTACATTATTATTTGATTACGATATTAATAATTCTTTTCTTGTATGTAATTCAGATGTCAAATGAAGCTAGTTCTAATCACGAAAACAACCATAATCACGAAAACGAGCACAATCATGAAAATTCCAATCAAGAAATTCATCTGAATATGAATGCTATTGAAAATATGATAGCTCAGAAAATCACGGAAACAATTCCTTTAATTGCTGATGCTATTAAGCAACCCATTTCTGTAATTAGGCATAAGACTGAGAGTAATAAGCGAAAGTCTAACACTGTGGCTAGTAACAGTGTGAATGGAGGAGGTAGGAACTCATTACCCAAAAAGCAAAAAGTTCGCGGTTGTACTTACAAGGATTTCTTGGCTTGTAAGCCAACCGAATTCTCTGGAAATGAAGGATCAATTGCAGCATTACGCTGGTTAGAAAAGACGGAAGCCATTATAAGAATCAGCAAGTGTGCTGAAGAAGATAAAATGTTATATGCTTCTAATCTCTTCGTTAATGAAGCAATAGAATGGTGGAACACAATCCTCCAATCAAAGGGAAACAACGTTGTTTATACTATGACCTGGGAAGAGTTTAAAGAAATAGTAGAAAGAAAATTTTGTCCTCCTCATGAACGAGAAAAGATTGCTACTATGTTCTTAAACCAGAAGATGGAAGGTGTGAAGTGTCGTGAGTATACGACAAAATTCTTCGAATATGCGAGAATGGAGCCGGCTTTGGCTTCGCCAGAATCAGTATTAATTTCTCGTTATATTTGGGGATTAGTAAGTGAAATCCGTGATCTGGTAAAGTCAGCTAGACCTCAGACTATTGAAGAAACAGTCGAGCTAGCGAATACCCTGACAGACGGATTAGTCCGAACTCAGGAAGAAAACAAAAAGAAAGATCTAGCCCAGAAGATTACCCAACAGTTTCAGAAGAAAGGAGTAGGGCAATCCTATGCTCATCCTTTCTGTAGAACTTGCAGAAAAATGCATTCAGGGAGATGCGCTTTCAATAAAACTAAGTATTGCAATTATTGCAAAATGGCTGGACATACGGATGAAGAATGTAGAAGAAAAGAAAGTCGTGTTTGCTACAACTGCGGAGAACCTGGCCACATCCGTCCAGAATGTCCAAAGCTGACAAAGGTGCCTAACAACAAAGCAAAGAACACAGATGGACCTAAGAAGAATGCACGAGCCTTTCAGCTTACTGCACAAGAAGCAACAATGATTCCGGACGTCATTGCGGGTACGTTCCTTATCAATAACATTTACGCTAAAGTATTATTTGATTCCGGAGCAAACCAAAGTTTTATAAACACGAAGTTTTGCCAAGCCTTAAATCAACCATTAACCAAACTTCATCAAGTCTGCACGGTAGAGACGGCAGAAGGAAATTCCATTCATATTCATGAAGTACTCCAAGAAGAAAACATAAACTTACTAGGCCACCAGTTTAAAGCAAATTTACTTCCAATGAATCTGGCTGGATTCGATGTTATATTAGGAATGGACTGGCTAGCAGCCAATCATGCTCGAATCCTATGTAATACAAATTCTGTTGAAATTCGCTCGCCAACAGGTGACATTATTACAATTCAAGGAGATAAGATGCTTAAGCCTAGAAAGTTCATATCAGTAATGAAAGCGGCAAGCTATCTAAGGAAACAAGGCGTAGTATATATGACTTCTGTAATCATTCACGCCAAAGGAAAAGAGCTAAAATAAATTCCGGTAGTATCGGAATATTCTGATGTCTTTCCAGAAGATTTACCTGGACAACCGCCTGATCGAGAAGTTGAATTTAGAATCCATATAATACCAGGAGTAGCGCCAGTTGCTAAAGCACCATACCGATTAGCGCTAACGGAGATGTTAGAATTAAAGAAGCAATTAGATGAATTGCTAGAAAAAGGTTTCATACGACCTAGCTCATCACCCTGGGGAGCACCAGTACTGTTTGTCAAAAAGAAAGATGGGTCGATGCGTATGTGTATCGATTATAGAGAATTGAATAAAGTCACAATTAAGAATCGGTATCCTTTACCAAGAATTGATGATTTATTTGATCAACTCCAAGGAGCTCGATATTTTTCTAAAATCGATTTACGCTCAGGATACCATCAATTAAAAGTGCAAGAAGAAGATGTTCCTAAAACAACTTTTAGGACAAGATACGGTCATTATGAGTTACAGTCATGCCATTTGGTTTAACCAATGCACCAGCTGCATTCATGGATATGATGAACCGAATATGTAAACCATATATGGATAAATTTGTAATCGTTTTTATAGACGATATACTTATTTATTCCAAAACCAGTGAGGATCATGTTAAACATCTTCATATACTTTTGACACTATTGGGAAAAGAGAAGTTTTATGCTAAATTCTCAAAGTGTGAATTCTAGTTACAAGAAGTACAGTTTCTAGGACACTTGATTAACCATGAAGGTATTCACGTGGACCCTTCCAAAATAGATGCTATTACTAATTGGGAAATCCCTAAAACTCCTACAGAAATTCGAAGTTTCTTAGGATTAGCAGGATATTATAGACGCTTCATTCTAAATTTTTCCCGAATAGCAGTTCCGTTAACCAAGTTAACATGTAAGAATGTTAAGTTTGAATGGGGACCTAAGCAAGAAGAAGCTTTTATAGCTTTGAAGTAAAAGTTAACAAATGCCCCAATACTTGCGCTACCAGAAGGAACTGAAGATTTCACAGTTTGTTATGATGCTTCTAAATCAGGATTGGGATGCGTACTAATGCAACGTGAGAAAGTTATTGCTTACACATCTAGACAATTAAAGAAGCATGAAGAGAATTACACAACACATGACTTAGAATTGGGAGCAATAATTTTTGCCCTAAAGATCTGGAGACACTATCTATATGGTAGCAAGTTTACAGTATTTACAGATCATAAAAGTTTAAAATATATCTTTGGGCAAAAAGAGCTTAACATGAGGCAAAGACGCTGGATGGAAATTCTTAGCGACTATGATTGTGAGATCCTATACCGTGAAGGTAAGACAAATATAGTAGCCGATGCATTAAGTAGAAAAGAGCATGAGAAACCTAAAAGAGTGCGAGCTCTAAGGTTAAAACTTCAAATCAATTTAATTGATGAAGTAAAGAATGCTCAGAAACAAGCAATAGAAGAAAATAATATTGCTGATGAGAAAAGAAATGGTACCATTGATCTACTTGTCAAAGGAAATGATGAAATTCTCCGGATGGGAAACAGGATCTGGATACCAGTTATAGGAGGATTATGAGAAAAGATTCTCGAAGAATCCCATAAGTCCAAATACACAATGCATCCTGGAAGAGATAAAATGTATCAAGATTTGAAGAAAATCTATTGGTGGATAGGAATGAAAAAGGATATAACTAGTTATGTTTCAAAATGCATAACTTGTTCACAAGTTAAAGCAGAACATCAAAAGCCATCAGGATTACTTCAACAATTAGAAATGCCAGAATGGAAATGTGAATTAATAACAATGGATTTTGTTACCAAATTACCTACCACAAGAAGAGGTAATGACACAATCTGGGTGATTGTGGATAGATTAACAAAATCAGCCCATTTCATACCAATGAAGGAAACTTTCAAAATGGAACAATTAGCTAAGCTGTATGTAGACAAAGTTGTCTCATTATATGGAGTTCCATTATCCATTGTATCGGATCGGGATAGTCGTTTCACTTATTATTTTTGGAAAAGTTTCCAAGTAGCTATAGGAACAAAATTAAACTTGAGCACGGCATACCATCCACAGACTGATGGTCAAAGTGAAAGGACCATACAAACATTGGAAGACATGCTAAGAGTATGTGTAATAGATTTTGGTGGAAATTGGGATGACCATTTACCACTAATAGAATTCTCCTATAATAACAGTTATCATACAAGCATTAACGCTGCCCCATTTGAAGCCCTTTATGAACGAAGGTGTAGAACACCAGTATGTTGGGCAGAAATAGGAGGAAAACAATTATCTGGTCATGAAATCATACAAGAAAGTACTGATAAGATAGATCAGGTTAAGGAAAGATCAAAGACCGCACGAGATCGTCAGAAAAGTTATGCGGATCATCGACGCAAACCATTGGAATTTCAAGTTGGAGACAAAGTGCTACTGAAAGTATCTCCATGGAAAGAAATAATCCGATTCGGTAAGAGAGGAAAGTTAAGTCCACGATTTGTTGGACCATTTCAGATTCTCAAACGAATTGGACCAGTAGCCTATCAGCTAGAATTACCAGAGGAAATGCCAGGTATACATGATGTATTTCATGTAAGTAACTTAAGGAAATGTTTAGCTGACAAAACACTTGAAGTACCCCTTCAAGATATAAAGGTAAATGAAAAGTTGAAATTTATTGAGAAACCCTTGCAAATTGAAGATAGAAAGATCAAGAATCTCAAGTACAAAAGAATAGTTCTGGTCAAAGTGAAGTGGGATTCAAAGCGTGGACCAGAATATACTTGGGAATTGGTATCCGAAATGAAACGGAAGTATCCACACTTATTCCAATCAAATCTCGAGGACGAGATTCAAAATAAGGAGGGGAGACTATAACAAACCATAAAAATAAATAAAGGAACAAAAGAAGGAACAAGTAAGGAAATGGAAGAAGGAAAATTCCATCCCACATTGGTGGAGGAAAGAAAAGGAGAGGCTCCCACCTTAGTATAAATAGGTTTGTAAACTCTTGTCCCACATCGCTAGATTAACAAACTAGTAAGCTCTTTATAAGAAAGGAAATTTCTATGTTAATGTTCTTATAAGGCATATCACACCCAGTGATCCTAGCGGAGGGTGCGAAGCACCCGAACGCGCACGGGCTCGGGCACGGGCGAAGTGCGATGGGCGCAATGTGGCGCTTTGATGGCGCACTTTGCACTTCACACGCTCGCATCACCGCTTAAGGGCCGTCTTAGTATTTTTGTTGGGACTTAAGAAAAATAAAATAAAATAAATATATATATATATATATATATCCTTCCATCGCGATACGCGACGTGGAGGTTACGCAGACGAGACACGTAGCCTGCCACGTGGCGTGCCACGTAGCAGGCCTAGGGCTGACTCAGCGAAGCTATAGATGCTTCGCGGTACGCGACGGCTTTCTATTTATAGTCATCGCGTACCGCGATGAGGTCCAAAACCTGCTATAAATAGGTTGAGAATGGGACGTTCATTCCTTGCTCAGACCCACTTCTTTCTCTCTGAAATTTCACACACATATTAATACATATTAACGGTATAATACCCGAGTCGTAACGATACCCTATCCGATCGAAAGAAATATACACGAATCCGAAAGCTTTGCCTGTTAAGGTATGACATTGTGCCATCGTGTAAAGTTTCTACTCTCGTGATTATCGTTATGATTATTGGTTTTATACTAATCTAGTTATACTACATTGTGTTTATCCTAGGTGCTTAATACCAGGAGGTGTTCTTTAATATATAAACTTGCAAGGTGAGACATTCGAATTTTTATATCACTCACATTTGCGTGAGACAACTATTTTTCTGACATTGTCATGATGATTTCAAAACCTATAAAACTCATGGCAAATGGTCTAAATGTTTTCAAATATATTCTTAAAGTGTTTTAAATACATTACAGTGATTAAGTCTCTGTAGACTTACGGGATGATTACTACTGGCATTGTGGGGTTTTGTATACAAGGCTTGCCTACTGGGCTATTACACGTTACTTATTGGACAAGTGTTAGCCAATAAGTAATATGACCACAGTCATAGATACGGTCGAGTGACAAGTACCTTTCGGTAATTTGTAAGCAGGCAGATGTAAAAACATCTTAATGCTGTAACTGTAAACTGTGTCATTTTCAAATGAATGTACTCACCAGTATTTCTTGCTGATCAAATATTTTAAACATGTTTCAGGTGACTTGTTAGAGACAAAGGAATGATGCCTGCGGGCTTCCAGCTTAAATAAGTGGCTTGTCACCAGAATAAAGAAATGTGTTTTGTAAATAAGGGTTTAACCCTGTAAAACTTATGTTTGTATCAAAAGGGATTAAATTCCCGTTTTATCATAATAATAATCATGGTGTTTTTATAACTCTGATCATTTTTCCTACCTACGGTTCTGATGAAATTTTCCGCTGCAAAATAATTTAATAAACAACGATACCACCAATCAATGTTCACGGCTTCCCATCCCGGGATATAGGGGTCGGGGGCTGTGACACCATACTACATATATGCAGTATAATGAAATATATATACTACATATATGTAATATATACATATACCGCATATATGTAGTAGTATATATATCATGCAGTATTACCTACTACATTAGTACGTTACATATACTGTATATATATGCGGTATATCATATACCGCATATATATACAGTATATGTAACGTACTAATGTAGTAGGTTATACTACATATATGATATATGTGATATATACATATACCGTATATGTATATATTGCATATATGTAGTATATGTATTTCATTACACTGCAATTTTTTTAATGAATTTTAAAAAAATGATTACAATAAAGTGACAGACATACTGTCATATTTTAAAATAAAAAAAATATTAAAATATAACCTGAAAGGGTTCCTTGTAGACAATCCATAATAATGTTTAAGCTTAGAAGAGGTGCCATTTTTGTGACATAATCGATAACTTCCTTCTCGTTCGTGAAAATGTATCCAAAAACACGTCGACTGATAAACACGCTTATGCTAACGATACTCGTCTCGACAATGGCAATAATAAGAACAGCATTGACCGCCACACGAGCACCTAGTGGGTTCTCGGCCCCTAGCTCATTCGAGACTCTAGTGCTGACAATGCCATCAAGTTTCAATATAAATTTTTTTATCGTGTTTAACTCGTTAGTTGTACGAAAAGTGTTAGTTTACGAATTACGAACCTGATGCCAGCCCCGAACCCGCATGATATGGAATAAAAAGTAGCAATAGTACTGAGACTGTTGAACAAGAAAATAATATCATAACTATTTTGGCATATAGTAATTTGTTCATGTTTAAATGTTAAAAGAGTTTGTGATGTACCATATCGAAAGAACTGAAGTTTCAAGCTCCGGATTCGGTAGAAGACCGGACAATAACATTAGAGACTCATATGACCAAAATTCAAGGCTGCAAGACATGTTTTGAAATTATATCTTAATGTGACATGAGGTGTTAAACAGGTCGTGTTTACAGGTTGACGTCTTGACGAGTCCAACCTGGCATGTAAAATTTTACACGGACCCAAACACGACCTGGACCCAAAAATCGTGTCAGACACGTTAACCCGATAAGACACGCATATTCACAGGTTGACCCGAACACGACCCGTTTAACCTGAAAGTTTTTTTTTTTACAAATATTATTAATTTAAATTTACATTTTCCAACAAAAAAATAAAAATGTATATATAAAAATTACATTTTATTATAGATATTTATCCCAATTTCTTTTTTAAGTTTTAACATTTAACATAAGTTACCTAACCAATTTAATTTGTTACATAAAAAAAAACTGTTAAAAAAAATAAATGTGTTACACGGGTCAACTCGTGAACCTGACGGGTTCGATCTGAAAACAGCCCGTTTAACTAAATGGATTCATGGGTTCAACCCGAAAACAGCCCGTTTAACTAAATGGGTTCACGGGTTCAACCAAGCCCGCGAATTATGTGTTAGGTACGGATCATGTTTTCATGTCATGCCAGAAATTCACAGCCCGCAACATGACATGTCAGCAGTATGGTCTAAAACAAGAGATAAATTTTTTTATTTTTTTTTACAAATATTATTAATTTAAATTTACATTTTTCCAACAAAAAAATTAAAAAATGTATATATAACAGTTACATCAATTATAAAATCTTATGTCAGTATACCCTTTAGTTTTAAAATTTAACATAAGTTAATCAACCAAGTAAATTTGTTACATAAAACACCTTTTAAAAAAATAATAAAAATTAAAATAAATGTTTTAAACGGGTCAACCCAAACATGGCCCGTTTAACTAAACGGGTCCAAACCCATGATTTCATGTTATGTTTTCGTGTCGTGACAAAAATTCACAGCCCGAGAAATTTACCACATCATGACAACTGACGGGATAGCATAGCGAAAGAAGTCTTTGATCCCATACAACACCTCAAGCGAAACAGAACCACGAGTCGCTTCACACGCCGAAGAATATTTCATGTAAACCGACAAAAAAACCGCATCTAGCCACATTGTAATATCAACTGATATAGCTGCTCCAACACTCTTCAACCCGGTTTTATGTACCAAAAACCAACAAACAGGAACATGTAAGCATAAAACCGCGGTTGAGCTAACGAGCATAGGCAACAACATGCTTTGCATTTGGAAATATTTATTATGAGTCATTATTGAATGTGGGCCCATAACTCATATGGGCCGTGGACTAATGAAGGTGTATAAAAACAGTATGAATTATATGATATAAATGGGTCATAGACTCAACCGTTAAATATTTTAAGTACTTTAAATAAATCCGTTAACAATTAACATTGTATGCGTTTAACAATTATTTGATTCTTATTGTTACTAACGGACTCCTTGAACTTGCCTTGTGCAATTCGTGTAAATTTTATACATATGTATTCACAATCGGACTTATCAAAGCACGTGTAAAAGTAGTTTATGATGCCAAAAACACTTAATTTTAAAGACAATTTTATATTTCAACGAAACTTATACCGGAATAATGAAAGAAAGAGTTAAACATTGTGAAAGTTGGACCACACAATGCATTGGAAATTTTTAGAACACAAGAAACCGGATTAGGAACCGAAACTTGTTTTTAACATGATCGGAAAGTGATTATAAAACTGGCTTGGACCATATCCAAACCAAACCATAGAGTTGAAATACGTTTGACAACTCCTCGGTTGTAACCAGTCAAACCCGAACCAAACCACTTTAGCAAAATCCGGTTTTGACCTGAACCGATTTATATACATCTCTATGTTAGACGGTGGTAGGTGTCATACACTAAATTTAACTACTTGTTTTATAAATACATTATTTTTTTCATATCACCTTTTTTTAATCAATGTAGGATGTCATTTTATTTTAAATTTATTAATTTTTATTCACTTTATGTTAATATATAGATTTTAATTAGTATAAAACACCTTACAAATTTCTATTATGAAAATAGCCATAATTAAAATCTCCAAAATACAAGTAATATTTAGCTTCGAATCGACATCAGGTATGTGTTAGATAAGAAGTGAGACGTGGCATCAAATATTACATAAATCCAAAATAACAAAAATTAAATAAATCCAAAACAAATACAAAGAGAATTTGTTGTTAAGTTGAGGCTTTATTATTTGGACGTGCATGAAGTACATACAAAAATAATTCACATGCATGTAGTTGTATGATTGATTCATGAAAGTTCGACAACAATGCAAACAATAGGTAGCCAATAGCATTTTTATATATAGAAAAATACATTATCTATGTTATATAATTAGTTTGTATGAATTTTGTATATTATATGCTCAAGATTGATGAATTGGTCACGAGTGGATAAAACAGTTGTTGTCTATCTAGTATTCAAAATCATGGCTCGTATATTATAACTCGTTTGATGTAATTTAACTTAAGCCTTTTGCTAGTGTCGACGGACATTTGAACCAATGATATCCTGGTGTGTAATCAATGCTTCATTCATTAGCGATCGAGGGTCCAATTTTTGCAGTAGGCAAGTTGAGTGGATTTTGGAGTGGCGACGGAGTATTTGTAGCCTTTTACTTTGATGTTTGGGAGTTAGCACCCATAACGGCTGGAATAATCAGACCGACGATTCAACATACCCCCCCCCCCCCCACACACACACACAAAAAAACTCATTTTCCCCAACTCTCTCATATTTCCTTCGTCTCCTTACACCACCATCTGCCTATTGTCCGGCAAAGCAAACATCTGAGTTCTCACCTTCTCTACCACCTACGTTCCATGGTGACCACAAACGAGCAAAACACACATCGTTATGGGCGCTCTTATAAAGCTGAAAATTATTAACTTGTTATTTAAGACTACTTTATCGAAAATAAATATTCAGAAAAATAATACTAGACAATGAAATACAAGTCTAAGTAGTGGTGAATCCAAGACTTTTCGACAATTATAGTCATAAGAGTCAGGTTAGAACATGTCGATAAAAGAATTTGCATTAATCTTAAACAAACACACATGATTTCCTAAATTCATTATATACCGTTCTACAATACCAACACATTGTTTGAAGAGATACTGACTAAATATTATACATTCTAAAGAAATCTTGACTACATTTTATATATCGTTCACTGAGCCATATGCAATATACGAGCTCAACTTCTAATTTGGATTAAAGATTACAAATCAAACCATCTCAATTTGAAATTTTATGTGTTTCAAACCAGAACTAACACCGTGAATCACTAGTTAAACAACCTAATTTAAACAAAGTGATAGTGAAAATCGCATCTATATATGTAAGAAACTAGTAGAATATAATATGCATGTTCACTTAACCTAAAAGAAAACACTTTTATTGTGATTTGGTTGAAATGCTAAGTTTTCAGGACAATGCTTTAAGGATTTTTTATTTTTATTTTTTATACATATTTTTCAATAATAAAATAATGTAATAACGAATTGAGGGTATAAATTGGACCCATGCTTATGCAATACCACTTTAAATATCTAATCAAACTCTCAAATTTAAATGTAGAACTTAGGATTGTATAGACACTATCATATTAAACGTGTAACACAAATATGTAACAAAATAACCATCTATATTTCTCACTCTACATCTCATTATCATTACATGTAAATTACATACAAATGTAATAAGGACAAATATGTAACAAAAAAAAAAGATTATTTATTAAACACTCTCATATCGATAAGTTATAAAACAAATTATAATTATATAATCTATACATATATTGTCTGATATCTAATCTCATACTTTTTCAAACAAACATCCACATATAAACCGTGTGGTAGTTTTGACCAAAAAGGTTCAAGGTTTGACAGCATACCATCAAAACAGTCTTCCTAATATTGGCCAAACGTCTATCATAACAACCATACTAACACTAACCACCACCACCACTAGCAACCCTCTACCACCATCCAACGACACCGATTTCATCCGTTTTAGTTGCCAAACCACCCTCTACCCACAAACATGCTTCATCTCCCTCTCGGGCTACTCCTCTTCCATCCAACAAGACCCCGCACGCCTCGCCCGTGTGGCAATAGGAGTCACATTATCCAAAGTCAATGTCATCACCAAATACATTTCCAACATCACCCACCACGCTGATTACTCCAGCAGTCCCAGAGTCTCCAGTGCCGTGCATGACTGCTGCACGGTGTTTGGAGACTCAGTGGATGAGGTCCGCAGGTCCCTCCAGCAAATGAGGAAACTCAATGGGACTGGACAGGACCTGCGGTTCCAGCTGAGTAATGTGCAGACGTGGATGAGTGCTGCTTTGACTAATGAGGACACGTGTGCTGACGGGTTTGAGGATTTACCCGATTGTGAAGTCAAGGCGGATGTTTGTGGTCGAGTGGTGAAGGTTAAGGAGGTGACGAGTAATGCCTTAGCGTTAGTTAATGGTTTTGCTAATACAATACAATATTGATGAACGTATATTGTTGAACACTTAACGGTTAATATATTCTTAGGTTTTACCGTTAAAAGTTTATTGTATGAAGTGAAAGTGTGAAACAAAGCGTTTGTATATTTAACTTGAAAGGTGAGAATGTAATTAAATTACGATATTTTGTTGTATGTTTTTACTTTTTAGTGATTTGAGTAGAAATTTAAATGCAATTGTTACATTTTAATAAATAATTAGAATGTTATATATAATCGACATTTTGTTTATTTATGACAATTTCACTTCATAGTTTGTCGTCAACGAGTTGTTATAATGCTGATGTGGAGAATGAAAAAAAAAAGATATATGTAATATATTGTTATGGATGTCATTTTTACTGACTAAAACTGTTAAATTTTGTGATGTTTGATATTTGGGTTGGACCGGGTTGAATTTTTCGGTTTTGGATTGAGATAAGGTCTCCTTCATGAGACATGAAGAGGTAGAGTTCAAATGAAACATGATAACCGATTCGTAAGGTTCGAATGAAACATGATAACCGATTCGAATTCACATCGATTAAAAACTATAAACGAATTTTAATTTGGAATGGTTTTTATTTGTTTTAGTTTGAATTAATTAGTTTAAACCGAATAATGAACGCTCATGATTTTGAATCAGAATGGTCAAACTTGTTTGGACTAGAACACATGCAATAATCAGAATGGTCAAACTTGTTTGGACTGGAACACATACAATAGGTCCAATGTAGCTAGGTCACATCTACATACAATAAGTCTAATGTAAGCTCTATATTTTGTTTTGATAAACTTCTAATAATTTTGTTTATCTTTAACAATAATTTGAGACCATTGTGGACCAAAAAGTAAATTATGTCATTATGTACTTTATGCTTTTTCTTTACTAATCATCTTTTATTTGGCTTTCAATTGATTTTGTTTTAAGAGCTACAACCCTACAAGTCCCATGTCAATGAAATCTAACCCAATTAATATTTTCATTAATAGAACTTAGCATGACCTTAAAAGAAAAAATATTAAAGACTGCTAAATGAGTTGTGTTTGTGGATTGATGGATGGTAACAACTTTACCTAGTAGGTAAATTTGTCTCGTCTAGTAATGTTAAGTTACATTTGAAGTGAGTGGTGTGGCTTAAAAACTCGTAATTTAGCATGCGGTTTTGTCTTGTTTCAAATTAGGAATATTTAACCAAGTGGTGCTTTATAAAAGTTTGCCTTTCAAAAAGAAAGAAAGTTAAATGGTGTTTGGCAATCACAAAAAAAACCCTTTTATTTTAGCTTTTTAAAAGGGTTAAAAAGCAGTTTTTTAAAAGCTTTAAATCCTGGCTTTTTAAAATGGCTTTTTGAAAAGCCATAAGCACTTTTCAAACTCAATCTATATCTCGAATCCTAGTTATAACTAAAGTAATGTGCGTTTATGTTACTTGATGACCTTGATTATCTTAAAAATGTGTTAGGGCTTCTCAGTTTTTACTTATCTCGAATTCTAGTCTTTTAATTAAAACTGGGTACCGAGTATCAATCAAATGTTATGGTATGAGTATTTCGGTACGATACTTGCTTTGGTATCATTTTGTTTTTTTCTTTTTTTTTTTCAAATCTTCATCAAACTTGATATTAGTAGCGGTTTGAGTAACATATAAGTTGAATCGGTCTAGGTACCAGTACGTGACGGATACCAAATTAGCTAAATTGATACATGTACTGGTACAATATCGACATTTAATAAACTATAATACCAAAATTGTAACACCACAACCAAAACGTAATGCCAAAATATAAAAAATAAAACCAACAAACCATACTACCAAAGTAAATCATAATATTAACCATTAACCGAGTACCTAAATACCCGCTAGAATATACGCACGGGTTGGACTTCCCAATACCCGAAATACTTGTATATGTACCCGTACCCGTACCCGTACCCGTAAGTACCGACTACCGAATATGCGGGTAAGGGCACGGAACGGAGACGTGTACGGGTATTTGGGGAAAAAAGATCATCCAAATTAGAAATCACCAAGCCAAATTTGAGTTTGCATTATAAAGGCTTGTCAAGTCATGGGCGAACAATTGAGCATGGGGTGAGCTAGTTTCCAACATTATTTTGCTGGTATCATTTAAATAAAAAAGGATAAAAAGTAAAATGGTGATCAATTCCTATAATGGATACCCATTTGTCTGTTAAAGTGTTATCATACTTATTACATATATTTTGTTACTAAAAGCAAATCCATTGATTTAGCAACGTGATATCTAACCTAATAATATCATTTGAGTTGAAAACTTCCAATTCATATTTTAGTTTTATTATGCTAAGAGTTTGTTAGCCATCCCCCTCCCCCCCCCCCAAAAAAAACATCATTTTTTTTATGACGCGTTAATACAAGGAACATTTTGTCTTATTTCGACACATTTCATTTTTAACTGACTTTTTTCTTCTAACATAACTTGAATCAGCACACTTAAAGCATAATGGATCGAATATGACACTTTTAATATGGAGATATGGATGTATATTCGTAGAGATATTTGCAATTTTTTTTCACGATGTTTGATGTACGTTTTGTTTTGAAGTTTATTGCGTGTTGTTTAAATGTTGGCGATTTTTGTTAATTAGATCTATCATATTTATTTGTAAGAATCTTTGTTAGGCCTATGCTACAAAAATGTGATCATTGAGGTTTGGTAGTAAGGTGGTGTTGCAAGCCACTTGGAATCAGTTATTTAGTCACGCTTCCTTAATTTGTGTACCTAACAAGTAACAAGAACAACTCATGTAAGATTATAATACTTTCTTTTCAAAAGGTTGGAGACATGTTTGTTTATGGTATACTTATTACTTACCTTTAGTTTTATCAAGTTACAAAATTAAATCATAGACTTTTCTTTAAAAAATTGTGACACAAATCATTACTACGACATCAAATCAATAACAGAAGAGACTCCATCTCGTAAGAGTAAACACGTGGCATTGTACTCGTAAGTTTAAAGAAAGATTAAAACAAAATGTTTCTTTTGACTCGAGAAACACTCAGACTTATACAAGGGAACTAAATGTTAACAATAACCCTTGAAATTATTGCTAATATCACTTTACATAACATTCTAACTAACATTAGTTTTTAATGAAATATACATCAGTATTTTACATGTAAATATTAATATCATATACTAGTAGAGTTGGACAACACTACACCCTTCAATCCTTCATTGGTGTTATGGTTATAGATTTATATGAATATAAAATATTGTTAATGAAAGTGATGGGAATGAAATATATAAGCACAAAAGAGGGTTTTGGGGGGAAGGTTTTAGGGGATTGAGATGAAGACAAGCTGTTGTGATCAGCTTATTGAAGGGCTGAACTGGCAAATTGTCATTCTTATTATGAAGAGTTGTTTTGTTTCTCCTCACGGATTGACAATGACATCTAGTTTCGACCTCAAATTGACCCCTATTATTCATGTTATATCATTCAACTCGTGATCTAGTGGTATAGTGTTTCATTCTTTGCCCCTCCAAAAATAATGTGAGGGGTTTAAATTCTTGCAAGTGCGAGGTTAGAGGATTTTAGTGATACGCGTCTACTTTAGTTAGTAAATCAGTCAGTTTGTTATGTCGGTTAGTCAATTGAATCAAATGTTTAGCTATACATAAACTGCTTGTTCTATTTTCCCTCTCGTTTCCTCTTTAACTGTGTGTGATTAGCAATCCTCGATAACTATTCTCCAATCTTTGATTCTTCTAGTTGTTAATCAGGTGTTTGACCACGATTATCGGTCTCAAATCACCAATTCTATCTTATCGCATCTAGGTGAAAATTTATAATATGTTCGCTAGGAGTGTTCATTAGTCGCCTTAGCCAATTTGAGACTCAAATAGTGATGGCTTCGTTTGGTTTGAGATTCAGACGGCTAAGTTCCCGGTTTGACAGGTCCAATTCAAAACTTAACACCAGCCATGTAAAGCAAATTGGAGGTTTAACCTACACTCATTTATAAAGTATGTATTAAACTTATGAATCATTTTATAATTTCAAATCATTTAGCAAACTAAAAATTTTGATTTAAAAAAAAAATAGTCCATTTAACTGCTAAAACCAAGCAATTAAACCGCCAACCGAGTTTTTTTGTCATTCTCTGAAACGCAGTTAGCTGTTTAGCCTAGATAATTTTGTCAAAACCAACTAAACCAGACCATACATGCAACATTTGTTATTTGTCATGACTCTTATGCAATTAAAAGCCGTAATTTCATGACATTGTTGGTAAATGCTCTCAAGATACAACTGACTTATTAAGGACACCAAAACTTTGTAAATCATGAAACATTCAACGGACAAGACATGTCATGCAGAAAAATCTAAACTTTAAACACAAAATACATTCATTGTAGACAGCGACGACAGTAGCAGCATGTGCAAGTAGTTGTTTATGTAATAACGGTGGGGGCGGAACGGCCTGTGAACTCTTGCATCTTTGACAGCTTTAGTGCAACCTCCACCTGTGGCCAAATACATGACTACAAGTTAGTAACTTTACAACACAAACACACCTTGTTGGTCAATCCTAGATCATCAGAGACATGCTTTGTGATAATAAATACGGCTATTAAACGGGTCATGCTCATGGGTTGGAAGGCTGAACCCGACATGAACCTAAAAACTGTGTCAAAACACATGAACACGACCAGTTTAACCCGAAACAAATATGCAAATACTTTCTATTTTTTAAGCAATTATGTTTAAACTATGCTTATTTATATTTGAACATTTAAATTTTGGCAAAAGAAGAACTTGAATAGTTTGATTTATTACATAAAACAAAACTTAAAAGTTACATATAATCAAACGGGTCAACTCGTGAATCCGTCAGGTTGACACGAAGATGTTAGCTAAAAGCGTTTTGTGGGTTCGACCCAAAACTGACCCAAACACGTTTAGACTAAATCCAAACCTGCAGCTTTCGTGTTACCAGAGGAATAAAAATAAAAAAATAATCAAATGAGATGATTTACCAGAGGAGCAAGTGCGTCTTGAGAATCTCTTCCAGTTTTTGATGAATCTTTTTCATATTGCTCAATGTAAAGACGAATAGTGGCACCTTCTGACCCGGTCCCAGACAAACGGAAAACCTACAACACACATTTACACGCAAACAGATCAGTTTCAAAAGTTCTACTTACCTACTTTCTGTTTTTTAACCTTTTAACTTTATTTAACACAATGATAACAAACTCACCAAACGTGACCCGTCCTCAAACAAATAGCGGATTCCCTGATTCTTAGAAATTGAACCATCAACTGGATCTTTGTATTCAAATTCATCAGCACTTGCAACATTTGCCACATCAGATCTTATTCCCTTAATGGTTCTGCATAAGATTAATAAATGTAATTTATCATAATGTGATAAAAAAAAGTAAATAAAAAATCAAATATATCAAGATAAAATCAAGAATATTACGAGTTAACATCACTAATAGAAGATTGCAACTTGACCAAGTGAGCCATTAGTTCTTTTGCAGCACCTGCATCGACATTCTTGACAAAAACCAAAAGTATTCTTGTCAATGAGGCTTTAAGTTTTTACTTTTTTTAATAAATTTGATAATTAAGTTAATATAAAATAGTAAAATACCTCATAATCATAACGAGTATAGTAATGGCGTCCAAAGGTAGCCCAGTGCTTTTGCACAATGTCTTCAACGGTCACAAGGTTCCCACCATTGAGGTTGTCCTTGTTTTTATGAGCAAGAATGGATAACCAAGCCAAGACAGCCCAGATTCCATCCTTCTCACGGATATGGTCCGATCCTATAATAATTAAAAAAATGCATATGTTATAATATATTAAAATACACAAAGGAAAAAAAAGAAACAAAATTAAAAAAAAACTTTACCGGTTCCGAAACTTTCTTCACCACAAACTGAACATAATCCAGCATCCATCAAGTTACCAAAAAATTTCCAGCCAGTTGGTACCTGATAAAAATACAGAATGACTTTTACTTTCAAAAGATGGTCTAGGCGTGTAATTATGAACTTATAATAACATTGCATGTGTACAAGTACCTCAAAAAACTTCAAGTTCAAACTTTTGGCTACAACATCAAGAGCAGCTGATGTTGGCATGCTCCTACAAACAGAGAAATCACAGTAACAAATCAAATTTAGTTAAGAAACGAAACCGACGCATGCAACAATATGAAGAATTAAGTCACTTTATAAGATAAACAGTAACCTGGCAACACCCTTTAATCCAGATGAAAAGTAGGGTATAGATTCAACTGCATTGGCGGCAATAATCGCAACAGAATCTGATGGTGTCACGAAAAACCTGAAACCGTAAAAAAGATATTTACCAATTAGAATCTTCCAATAGGTAGGTGTAGTTATTCACGACAAACTTGAATAACGGCTTTTACCTTTTACCAAGGATCATGTTCCTATCAGCATCACCGTCAGCAGCAGCACCAAATTCTGGTGGGTTACTATCAGGGGTTTTACCCAAACCCATTCTTGCCACCAACTCTTTTGCATAAGTAAGGTTGGGATCAGGATGGCCACCACCAAAGTCTTCCTGTTTGCATAATAAAGGATCAGTTAGAAAAAAAATATGATAAAAGTATAGACTGCATTTTCCCATGCCCGATAGTGGCTTAGCTACAATCAGAGGTGACAAGTCGGGCATGGGAAAATGGATCGAATCAGGCAGAGTTGGATTCACCCGCAAGCACGTTTTTTACATTATTTGAAAAATCACTTATGACAATAAGTTTTGGCATATGCTTTTTTAAAGGACACGTAATCGTGGGGGGTGAGGTGACTAAAGATGACAAGATGGGCATGGTCGGGATGGGTAATAAGTCGGAACGGGTTTCAGGTTGTAACATATAATTTTTACCATGGGTCAAAACAGCCAAAGTTGGATTGACTCGCGAGCATTGTCGATATTTTGTTTTAACTATCTTGCAATATATATTATTGATGCATGTACTAAAAAGACATGTCAACAAAAATAATATAAATCTTTGACTCAAAAAGCCATTTAGAATGTTTTAAGCATTAAAATAGACTTTTGGTGACTTTCGGCCGTACGAGTAGTTCCCCTGATGTGACTTGCTTTGAGAAAAAAACACAGCACTCTCTTCCATGAGTAACTAGGTCAATTGTCACTTTTAACTAAAATTAAAGAACAAATGAGATGGATTAGTTGAGCAGAAATAACCTTGGGAACACAGTTCAATAATGAGCTCTCTTGGGCACCAAGCTCTTCAACAAATATTCGTTTAGCATAAGCTCCACCAACTCCATGAAGCGCATCAAAGCTATTGTGTCAATTTTGCGAAGCACAATCTGTCAAAAGGAATCTATGATAGCACAAAATGATGGAAAAGAGATAGTACACACCAGAAAGAAAATTGTGGAGATGTAACAAGCTTTTGGATAGACTGGAAATCAAAGATCGATCTGGAAAGAATTCACAAAAATTATTAGTGGCATGTAACATTGATGCCTAATTCAATTTTTTGGGAAAGCAAACATACTTCAGCAATTTCACATAGTCGGTTGCCGATTCAAAAACATCAACATCAAATTGACCATCAGGTCCAGAAAAGGTTGAAATCCCAATTGCTGAGATGTCCACCTGCGCACACATTTCAAGTATATGATCAAATTGATGCATGTATAATACTATGATATAACTTTCCTTATAAGTTTACTGTAGTTTGAGGATTCGGACATTACATCAGGTAGGCCTTCTGCAATAAAATACTCCTTAATTGTTTTTGTGTTCTCAAAGATTTTATCAGTAATTCCTTCAGGTGCGGGTCCACCATTTCCCATGTTATACTTAATTCCAAAATCCTGAAAAATGAACGCAAATTTATAAGTTCCACTATTTTTTTAAATTTTAGAGTTTTGATGTTCTTAAAAGATACAACATACCTCATTGGGACCACCTGGGTTGTGACTAGCTGTCAAAATAAATGCACCATTTGCTTTGGAACCCTAGAATATTAAAAGAAAATTAAGGTTAAGCTAATCTTCATCATTAACAGCAAAGAGAAGTTTTAAACAGATAAACTTACATCAGCGCCAACTCGTTCGCGTACAACTGCTGACACAGCAGGTGTAGATAAAAGTCCATTTTGGCCAACCCAAACACGTCTTACGCCATTTGCAGCAGCCATTTTTATTATAATCTGCAGTTTTTGAAATAAAACAGGTTTCTACATTGTTACTGCTAGAACAATACCATTTCTCGTCATTTTTAACAAGAGTGCATTTAGTTGTTCCCACTTGCTAAATAAAATAAAAGCATTTCCATGTATACTGAATAGATAATTTCATATTGGCATTGGATAATAATTTTATAATTAAGTTAATTAGTTATATAAAAAGGTTGATATAAGCACCTGGATTGCATCCTTTGAGAAGTAACGTCCATCACCTGAAACAACAAGGGTAGAACCTTTAACTTTCTCTGCAGTAAGGGCGTTAAAGGTCGATTGAACAAAATTGTGCAGGTAATGGGGTTGAATGAACACTTTAACCTGAAAATTTTCAGATAAAACAAGTCAGTTTGCTGTTAAGATAAAACAATGCATCCATTAATGGAGGTTTTCTTGCAAGCAACAGTGTATCATATGAAAATAACAAAGAAGCATGCCAAATGAATATTTAATTTGGTGACTTTATTTTGAGGAAGAAATCATAATAAAAAAGTTACGAGTATTTTGTAGGTACAAAATATGTCTGTTCATTAAAAGTTTTTTATACTTTTAAATTTTTTTTCTAATCTTATCATATAGATTTATGCAAAATTATTGACTACAAAACAAATATATAAACAAGTATTATGTGATTAACGTATATGTAAATTAACATATAAATATGAATGTTATAAAAAAATAAAATCCAGCAACACAAACTTGCTAGCCTGATTGAACCGTTGACACTAACCATTATCAGTTAGCCAAATCAAATAAAGCATTGTTTGTGCTCATGGACCGTTTGCTTGTCCGATAAAAGCTTTACGAACAACATAAGCAAAGCCTTGTCCGGTTCGCTTCAGTTCGTTTACAGCTCTAATAAGGTAGTCATTTGTACCAATAAAATACAAGCACATAATTGGTCATTACAAATTTACTGGGTATGATTGATTGATTGAATACAAATTTCAATTAGAAACTAAACCAATTTTTGCCTAATTTTAACCTAAAACACAAAATCAATGCTCAAACACAACATCACGCCATCATCATGTAAAACACTAAAACATGCAATAGATCTGTGCACTATAACTGACATCAATACAGATCAATCGCAAATACACAATCTGAAACTAACATAATAACAATAACAATCCAGTCCCACGCTAATCACGCATACGAATCAAACACAGATAATATCAGCATTAATCAATATCAAATCACGCAACAGATCTACAAAAATCAAAACCTAATCATTTAAACACCGGATTACCAGACCTCAAACACGTAATTTCAAAACTAAACTAACATAATCACAATAACAATCCGATCTCACTCTAATCAAGCATACGAATCAAATACAACTAATATCAGCATTAATCAATACTAAATCATGAAACAGATCTACAAAATTCAAAAACTAATCATTTAAACACCAGATTACCAGGCCTCAAGCACACGATTTCAAAACTAAACTAACATAATCACACAATAACAATCCGATCTCACTCTAATCAAGCGTACGAAACAAATGTAACTAATATCAGCATTATTTTGAACATATTCATGCAACAGATCTACAAAAATAAAAACCTAATCACTTAGACACCAACTACCAGACCTCAAACACACGATTTCAAAACTGAAACTAACCTAACCACAACAATCCGATCTCACTCTAACCAACCATACGAATGACGAATCAAACATAACTAATATCAGCATTAATCAATACTAAACCGAAACCTAATTAATCATTTAAACCGAAACATACTCACAATAACAATCCAATCTCACTGTAATCAAAGCACACGAATCAACCGCAGCTAATAACAGCATTAATCAGTACCTAATCATGCAACAGATCTACAAAATTCAAAACCTAATCAACAAAAACACCACCAGATTACCAGAACAACAATCCGATCTCACTCTAATCAACCATACGAATCAAAAAATGTAACTAATATCAGCACTAATCAATACTTAATCACGCATCAGATCTACAAAACTCAAAACCTAATTACTTGAATACCAGAACCCTACACGATTCAAAAACTGAAACTAACATAACCACCAACAACAATCCGATCTCACTCTAATCAAACATAACTAATATCAGCATTAATTAACACTAAATCATGCCACAGATCTACAAAAACTGAAACCTAATCATTCAAAAACCGGATTACCAGTGAAGCTAACGTAATCACAATAACAATCCGATCTCACTGTAATCAAAGCATATGAATCAACCACAACTAATATCAGCATTAATCAACACTAAATCACGCCACGGATCTACAAAAACCGAAACCTAATTATTTAAACACCGGATTACCAGTGAAACTAACATAACCGCTAACAACAATCCGATCTCACTCTAATCAAACAAAACTAATATCAGCATTAATCAACACTAACTCATTCCACAGATCTACACAAACCGAAACCTAATCATTCAAAAACCAGATTACCTGTAATCAAAGCATATGAATGTTGATAACAGCATTAATAAATCAATACTTACGCAACAGATCTACAAAATTCAAAACACAATTACTTAAAAATGAAATTAAACCTTCTTCCTGAGTCCAGACGTGCCAGGCTTCTGGCCTTCAATCGGAGCCGATTCGACGCGATTCACCGTGAAATTCGCCATTAGTGAAGCTAATTTCCTGTAATAATGTTAACGAATTATTATTATTATTATTATTATTATTATTATTATTATTATTATTATTATTATTACAGGCGATTGAAGTATATATATATATATATATATATATATATATATATATAGTGGATGGTATAGAGAGATGCTTACAGAGAGAGTAAGGTTAGGTTGGCGATTGTAAAGTGAGTGATTGTTAAAGAGAAGAGTGAGATATACGGAAACACGTGGCGGTGGATATTCTGTTATTCGGAACCTCACGTCATTTCATTTTGTAGTATTAATATTGTTATTATTGAGAGCGATTCAGACGGTGATCTGTCTAGTAGATCTGAGACTGATGAGAGACACTGGTTACGAGTAGTATTGCCCCAAACCGTTAGATCTAAATAACCGAGTTGTTCGAGCCTGGATCAATAATAAAAAGATTGAAATGAGACTAACCTGATTCAAATATAAAGTTTGTGTAGTTATTGAGCACGAGCAATGTGTAATTTTAAGTTCGACACCTTTTTAACTTCTATGTGTTAATTTCACATTACACAATCGAGCTCGAGTTGAGCTTACGCTCGTTTAAGGGCGATAGTAGGGGAGTTGCTCGAGAGTTACTCGTGTTTGGATTGATAAAAAAACTCATAATAAGTCGAGCCCAAGTCTTGTGTATTTTTAAGTTTGACATTTTCTTATCTTTAATGTATTAATTTCACACTATACAGTCAAGCTCAAGCCGAGCTTTAGCTCGTTAAATGTACTACGTACAATAGCTTGAGCCGAGCTTAAGCTCGTTTAAGTTTTTTTTTCTCAAAATATATAAGAATATTTAAGATTTTGTATATTATAATTGATAAATCGAGTCGACCCAAGTTTGAAAAAACTACTCGCAAGTCGAGCTCGAGCTTTAAAAAAGAGCTCAAAACGAGACGAGCTGAGCTCGAGCTCTCGTAAGTCAAAACGAGCCTAGTCGAGCTTGTGCTCGCTCAACTCGTTTACACCAGTAGTGGTGCTGTAACAACATGGCAACACCCCGTCGACCATCTTACTGTGATAAAAGATTTTACGGGTCTGTGTGTATTTATCAGACACCTGTCACATAGTCAATATTTATGTTTGTATAACATCTTATGCAACAACTATGATTTGTATGAACATTTGACCATACGAATCGTATAACATTATTGCTTTATAACAGCTCATACGACCTCGTATAACTTCATATAAAACTCATATGACCCGTATGATGAATGATTGTCGTTATAGTGTGTGATCATGTGACATCATGATTAACTTTTTCTCATGTATCTTACTTTATCATCAGAATTTATATTACACAGATGATATGCTAGTGTAGTGTCACATATGAGTTCTCTTATGTAATTCTAGTAGCGCGTAAGTGCAATATACAAGTTCAAGTTGCCACACGATAATACCTGGTTATATATGTGATTAATCTTAAGTAGATCACATGTATTTTATACATATGTAAGTCCATATATTTGTTCTTAAATAGTCATGAGTTATTATTACCAAAATTAATAGGCTACTATTCGTATTGAAGGTGTTAAAGCACTCGTTAGTTCTATGATCTTCGTATTTGAAAAGGGTGTTGATTACCAAGTAAATAACCACTTGTTGAACTCCTCAAGCAATTGGATTGAAAGATTCAAACCATTTTTCGGTTGTCCTGAAACAGAAGACCCAGTGCATGGTCGGGCATAGTGTTTTTACTTGTACAAAACCGAAAAAAAATCAATATGTAACTGAAAAACCGATATAATCAAACCAAAAAACACATAACCTAATTAAATCTGACGATTTGGTCTTATGTTTTCTTACAAACAAAATTTCGGTTTGGCTTTGGATTTTGTATTGGTCAAGAACCCAAAAACCGAACCAAACAAATCCTATATTTCAAATCCTTATTTCAAACCATGAATGACATGCTAGTCCTATATTTAACACAAATTCCGTCTTTACTCGTTGATAAAGAGATTATCTCTTCGAGAGAGATCGCGCATTCAAGACTACTTGTTATCGCCTGGGGCTACGACTCTACGAAACAATTATAAACCCTTTTTGCATTTTTTATCGAACTTGCATTATATCTATCAAACACCATATCACAATTTTTTTCTTTATTAAAACTTCGTTTAACTAACAATTTTAAAAAGATGAGATGTGTCACAACTCACAATTGATGAGACTTGTGAACTGACTCACCAACCAAAAGGAGAAATTATCAAATTACAAAGTATCACATGGTCCATAATTTAATTTGGAGTACCAAACGCGTTGTTGAAAAATACAATCCGCAAGTCCATGACAATAAATGTGTCACATAGTTGATTTAACCTTTTGTTCAATTTTGGGTGTTATGGCTAACTAGGGGGCTCTCATTGAGGCCACATACGCTTCATAATGCCCCAAACACCACGCCGCAAGAATCGAGGGGGTGCCAAAGGACATGGGCGGTATCCCCTTAACGCTTGCACATCGCCACTTTTTGAGTTGTGGCGTCTTGTGACAACCAATCAATATACATCTATATATATAAATTTTTGTGTTTTTTATTTTGTTTAATTGTTGTTAACTCACAATGGTTAAAGAGAGGGTTAGCTAAAACTCATTGTTTACGTGACAGTGAGGTGACATGACGTAATGCACTTTTTAGTTAACCTACAATTACAAGATTACAACATATAGTCTAACAGTCAACCGCTAAAAAAGGTAAATTTAATATATATGGGCATTTAAAACTACAAATACTTTTGTCAAAGTAACACAAAACATATTAAAGCAAACACTAAAAATATGTACCCTCTATAGTCCTAACTACATCTGCTGACTATCTCAATCCTACCTCTCACTTTTGTATACTTACAAAAATTAAATCTCTTAAATCATTTAAAAAAATAAATGTTTTAAATTAATTTTGAATCATGGGACGTTTACCATGAGGATCTGATCTTGAATACCTAACCGAATGTAAACTGCCATGACCAGATGAACCCGAACCCGAACCCGTGGCTATAGAAGAACCAGACCGCGGTGGCACCACATTAGCTGACTTATGAGGAGTACTAGCAACCATAGTGGTGGAAGTGGTGGTGACATTGGAAGTATGAGAACTCGATGCACCCAAAGTCCCAGCTATCGATGATGACGTGGCGGATTTTTGGGACCTTCGGTACCTTGTACCCGGAATACCTGGGCGGTTTGGTTCGTCTAGTGTACCATGTTTTTTGGTTAACATAAAGACCATTGCGCATTGTGGGTCGTTGTTTTGGGTCCTATTGGGTGCATAGTAATCCGATTTGTATGCACACAGAAACTTGTTCCGTGTCTGCTGACTTGGCCAGTTTTGAATCCATAATTTCTAGGCGTTTGCCATTTTTGTATAGTTTATATGCCTGTAAAATATATCATTCGATCATTTCTTGAACATTTACCGTAATAATATATAGAAAATGCGTAGAATAATAAGTTGATTTCTCGTTTTTCTTACCCAATCTAGTAAATTCTGGCACTCGGGGCCAGGGTTGAAAGTCGCGTTTTTATGACCACTTATGAGCTCTAGAATTACAACACCAAAACTATACACGTCTGCCTTTACTGATAGAGTACCATGCATAACGTATTCAGGGGCCATGTATCCACTGTATCCAAGGGCAAAAATGTCAAAAATCCATTAGGACATCTTAAATAAATTGCTAATAATATTTGTTACCCAACTAGTCTATTTTGCAACCTATTAAGAAAATGGAAATGAATGTATTTGTTTAAATTGATAATTACCATTTAAATTAACTTAAGTCTTAAGGAGACACTAACTGTGAATAAATATAGTAAAAACGTACTTAGTGCCAGCTACACGCGTGTTAACATGAGTTTGATCTCCAAGGTAGAGCCTCGCCATACCAAAATCCGCAATTTTTGGTATCCATTTTTCATCCAACAAAATATTGCTAGCTTTAATATCTCTATGAATGATGCGGTCATGTGAATCTTCATAAAGGTAAAGCAAGCCACGTGCGACACCACGGATTATGTCATGTCTTCGCTTCCAATCTAACACACCTTTATTTTCTGATTATAAACCAAGAAGATCATAATCACCATCAAAATAGCTAGCAAAGAAACACATAAGATTAATTATGTTTTATATCAAAGGAGTCAAGTCAAAATAAATTTAGCTTAGAATGAAACTGGTCAAAATTCACCAAAACTTTATTTTAAATGCACACATGACACAATGTCACAATCCCACAACCAACCTCTTAAAATACTACATATTCAAAAAATTATAGATTATTATTGTGATAAATAATACTAGAAACAATGACTTACTGAAAAGAAACTTGTCCAAACTCTCGTGTTCAACATATTCATACACTAAAAGCTTCTCAGGATTTCCACAATAACCCAACAAATTTACAACATTACGATGTTGCACGCGAGCTAATAGTTTGGCTTCGTTAGTGAACTCTTTTTTCCCCTGTTTGGATGAGTGTGACAATTTCTTAACGGCTATCTCCCTCCCATCCTCCAACTTCCCCTACACATCCAAACACACCAAATTGTTACAATTAATCAAGAAACACCAAACACCACTACATTAAAACTCACAACATTTATAACATATCACAGATATTCAAAATGATAACATCCAAAATATTTTGAAGTGATAACAACGAATTAATGTTCATAGAAATTGACAAAATTATTATGAATCAACAACCAAAATCTGAACTTCCATATTTTAGTCTTTAGAACTTCAAAGCTTTTATAAATTTTTTTGATAAACATGTGTACATATATAATTAAAAAACAAAATGTATTACTTGAATTCGAACTTCGATTCGAATTGACTAGAACATCATAAATTCGTATTCAATTACTGAAGTCAAATCACGTCGAATTGAATTATGAGTTTTTCAAGCCCGATTCGAATACTGAACACCCCTACTTCGTTTACACTCGTCTAAACCGGTAAACGAGTTTTGAAAGTGATTATCTAATTACTATAATTCCAAACCTAATAACCAAATTAGACAATTGATCAATTTTAGTTTACTTGTAAAACTTATTAACTTAAAAAAAGTTACAAACAAATTAAAATCAAAGAAGCATTGGCCCAAGATAAGCTAACAAGTTACAATAATATAAAAAGTTTTACAGTTTTAAAAAAAGCAATCCCAAACACAAGATAAATTAACAAGCTAAATGACCTAAAAATAATACAATTTTCAACTAATATTAATAAAAACAAGATAATATAAACTCTTGAATGAATTTTACCTTAAAAAACAATAAAATTTTCAACTAATATTAATAAAAACAAGATAACATAAAACACTTGGATAAATAGTACCTTAAAAACAGGGCCATAACCCCCTTCACCAAGCTTGTTATTTGGATGAAAATTCTTAGTAGCAGAAATTAATGTTTCAAATTTAAAAATCTTCTGTTCTTGAGCAGCAAGTTGTTCAAGTTCTTCATCTTGACTTTCTAATTCCCAAAAACACACAAACACATAAAAAACCAAGATCCTTAAAAAATCATACAAAAACATGGCATGTTTGATGAAACCTTAAAATGATCATCATTACCTTTAGTTAACTTGTGCTTAAATGGTTTGACCAAGTTGTAAAAGAAGCTTTTGGATTTGGTCATCCTGATTGGTTGTTAGAACAAACATCGAATTATGAAAATGGTTTTTTTACAAGTTACAAAATGAAAATAATAATAATTTGTAACTTGTAAGAACTTGTAGAGGTTGAAGAAGGTGGGATGTTTGGTGTTTGATTATTATTATTTTAAATGAATGGTGGCCTTATGTTAGATTAATATTATATTATTATTATGGCATGAAGTCTTGGATATTGAAGAATTAGTCAACCATAGTTTTGACCCACATATAGTTTTGACCCACATAACGCGCCTGTAACTTTCCATGTATGTGGACATGGGTCGTTGGGTATCAACATCGGGTCGGGTTTTATAAATTTAATCTCTTTTATTTTATACCTATATTAGAAGGTGCAGAAAATCTAACACGTTCACAAAAAGAAATGTGTTTAGACTTTAGGATTATTTATTTTCATCAATTTATTGCTTAATAATTTTCTTTAAAAAAAATAAGACATTTGGGATTTTTTTTATGTGAGAGTGAAAAATTAATAGGTTACTTTCTTTATAGCTTTTTAATTTACTGAAAATTTATAAAGAGGTAAAATAAGGAATCTCAAACACCTCCTAAGGCTGTCCTCTATGGTGAGGGGCTTCGAAGCCCCTCCACCGTGCAACGTCAGCGCCACGTAAGCACCGAGGGCATCGAAGCCCACCCAAAGATGCCCCGCTATGGTTTAATGCCCCAATGGCGCCCCTACGTATATATGCATATGTATGTATGTGTGTGAGAGAGAGATGCCATCAACGGTGCCGGCCATTGGAATGGCCATTTCTTCGTCGCCCTTGGTTGGACCGCGCCCTACGGCGGTGTTCCGCACCCACGGCGCCCTAAAAAACAACCCCACCGCACCCCATAGCGGGTGGCCTAAGAGTCAATAAATCGGTTCGTTACTAGCTCCAACAAATATACCATATATGGAATTGTAAAATTATCTTAATCTGATGTACTACTTTGGAGGACATTCTTTTGGTAAAGTAGTGTATATTTCAACCAACTGGTTGCGGGTTTAAATGTTTTAAAGACTTTTGAAGATTTTTGGAGTAGAATACGTGTAAAGTTATTAAAGTAGAAAGTGTGTGTTCGTTGGTAAGCAAAAGTAAAATTTACTTATATACAAGTTTTATTTTGAAAAATAATCAGAATAACACCTCTAAAAATTTTATGTGCGTGCTCTGTAAAGTTTGATTACACTTCACCAGTTCACCAACATATATCAAACGTGTGATTAAATAAGTTTAAGCGTGTAACATACAATTCAACTTATTAGAGCATTCACAATAGAGTCTTCTTTCTCTTTCACATACCCAAATTATAATAAAAACAAGTGAGTTTTTTACTTTCACTCTTAGATTGAAGTCCCTATCAATGTACCTCGTACCACAAATTATATGGAAAACTAAAGTAACACTTCATATTTGGGTGTCACTATTCACCTCATATCTTATAATTTTAATGTGGTTGTGTGCGGGGAGATGTATTATTTAACTGATTATGAATATATATATTTATATATATATGTGAGGAATCGAATATGGAAGATTTGTAAAAAGCGAACACATTTTATGGATAGATGTTTATTTTGATTAAGTTATATGGATGTTGATGGGGATCCCACGGTGAATGCTCAAAAGCGGTTTGTTTCAAATGTAAAAACATAGAATTTCTAAATTTTAATAATCCATCTTAATTTCCTTAAAAACTTACTTCAAAATTAAGTTTTTTTATACATCAAGTACACAAAAAATATTTTTGTAAAGAACATTACACGGATAAAATATATGTTTGAATAAGTGATTTGAAACACGTGAGAGAGACCCATAACAAATTGTTCTAATAAAGAAGACAAAAATGTTAAATAAGGTAAAGAAGACAATTACGTAACAAAGACCAAAGTGTTTAAATTGACATCGATCTCATAAGATTGATGACTAGTTTGGTTAGGGTACACGCGGGGATAGGGGGGGAGATATGGCAGAAACATTGCCCTCCCTGTGGTACCGATGAATGCAATCTCGATGGGGGTACTCACTGATCTTTCCATTGCCAAACAAACAAAAATATGGTTAAAGTTAAAACGGGTAAAAACAAGCAGATCCGGATTCATTTGAATCAACTTAAATTTTATAACACGTTATTTTGAGACCACTCAGATTAAATAACATGCCAAAACATATGGCTCTTGTAAAATTGTTAAACTTAAAACGGGTTAAAACAAGTTGACATCACTCATGGCCATTGTTTGTCTTCAATGACTACTCGTTATCAACACTCTCACCTAGTCACCTTTGCCACCAACACCGTCACCTTCGTTTTTCGAGACGATTGTCGATGCCTCCACCATCTATACAACTATACCGCCACCGCCACCAATAACCTACTTGTCGGTGTCAACACCTCTACCCATCGCTACTAACCATCATATAAAAATAAACGGGTGACTATATTTTGAAGTTTTTCTAGTGACTTATTTTAACCCAAGTACATTTAGGCCAGAACCTGGTTTAACCTGAACAAATTTTGCTCATACCCATTTTGACATGTTATCGAACACGTGTGGGTTGCCAAGTATAAAACATTGTTGAGTGACGTAAAATAATAAAATTCATTTACTAAGTAGTTTTAATGATAACACATTAGAGAAATGCACATTTAAACTAAATAAATGAATGTAACCTTCAAAACAAAGCTTTATAGCTAGTCTAACCTCCCTATTAAAGCTTGAAATTGATGGTTGAGGAAATTAGAGTTTGGACTTTGAAAATCTTGGGAGTTTTAGAAGCATTCTATTCCGTTTCTTCATCTTGACTTTACTCAACAATTCAACCTCCACTCCAAGTCAGGGCTGGCCATTAGGAGTGGCAGGGTGGTCGACGATCACAAGCCCGACATTTCGCTAGGTCCAATTTTTTTTTAAAAAAATTTATATGTATTTTATTACATACAACATGTATATTTAATTTTGAAACTCAATTACATAACAACTAGATTAATCTAGTGGCAAATGGTATTACTCCCAACCAAAAGGTTATGGGTTATAGTCTCATTTAAGAGATACTTATTAGTCTTATTTTTATACAAAAGTTTTTTTTACACAACTCAAATTATAACAAAGTAAACCTATATAAAAATTAATTCGTTTAAACATAACAAAATACTCATTTTGCTTAATGCCCAAAAACATTTTCGCCTTCGGCCAAAAACTTTTTTTATTTTCTCGGAGTCGGCCCTAACTCCACCACCAAACATAACTTATAAAGTAAATTAAACCCATATGGCTAGGGGTGTTCTTCGGGTTCGTTTTTCAGGTTTCAGATTTTTCAGGTCGGGTTATTCGTGTTTCAAAGTTTTAAACCTTGACCCGAATCTCTCACGGGTTTTACTGTTTCGGGTCATTCGGGTTCGGGTTTTTTCGGGTTGGGTTAATCGGCATTCGAGTATCCTAGAAAACAAAACAGAAAACAAAAAAAAATAAAAAACTAAAATGCTAAAATTAAAAAAATAACATATTATTCTTTGCTCGTAAGCAAATAATCAAATAATAAACCAACATAAATTGATAAAGCAATCCAAAAGAAGAGTAAAACTAACATCGTAAGCAAATAATCAAATAATAAACCAACATAAATTGATAAAGCAATCCAAAAGAAGAGTAAAACTAACTCGAATATAATCATATTCAATCACGCGTGATTTGGTTGTTTGATTACGGTTGCTATTAGTAACAAACAGAAAACATAAATTAACAATACACAATCGATCTATAATAGTTGTAATGACAACAATCGATTACGACCAGATTCTGATAACGTTAGTGACTATTACTAAGCCTATTATACCTAAAAATATATTTAATTTCAAAACTAAAAGTTTATTCGGGTTATTCTGGTTGACCCGAAACTTATAAATCAAACCCGAGAACCAACCTGAATTACTTCGGTTCGGGTTTGAGCTAGTCTTTTTTCGGGTTCGGATTTTTCAGGTCAAGTTAGTTCGGTTTCAAGTACATGTTTTCTCGGGTTGGGTTTCGGGTAAAAATGATAACCCTACATATGGCCATATTAATCAAACAAAAGCTTTTGACCTTTACTAAAATCTTGAAATTTGTGTTATAGATGCTTACCTTTACTAATTGACTTGAGCTCAAGGGTTTGGCCAAACCAAGAAGCTTCTGAAATCTGGATATATGTATTGGTTTTAAACTTATCTGTGGATAGTTAACTCTAGGTTTTTCCTTTTATAGACAAACGTTAAAGAAGAAAGCTAGTGACTGTTTAATTAATGCATGACGGTGATTTAAATCAATTCCTAGAAACTTCAAAAACTAAATATTATCCTATGAAGAATTAGTAAACCACAGTGCCAGCTTGATCCACATCAAATAAATAAAAGGTTACACCTTGGACTTTGACATGTGTGTTTGAACTTTGAATACCTAGCTTCTAAGTTTGTTTGTTTTTTAATGCCAAAATTTTAATTATGTAATCTTTGACCTTTACAAATTTTTGCAATTTAATTTTTAAACCTTGCTAATTCATTAGAAGAGTTGGAGTGAAGAAATTTGTGAGATATAATAATAATAATACACTACTTTTGGATCTATGAATAAGTTTTGGAGATATGCTATTACTTTTGTTTTAAGACATAAACTATGACAATGTTTGACATGTAATCTTGTAAAGTCACTAGGTAAACTTATCAATAACACGTTTGACATACGATTTAGTATTGTAAATGACTTTTACACGTGCTTGTATTGTTATTTGTTAACTTTATATATAGGAGTATAATTACGTACTTCAACTGCAATGATGAGTAGATTTTTAATTTATTTTTGTATATTACGTATATGAGTAGTAAATATACTATTTTATGAAAAAATTTCACTTATGCTTACATGTAAATATGTAAGGTAATATACGTGTTTCCCTTCTATTGGCTAGCATGCATGTTTTTTTCCTTCCTTTTCCTTTTTTTTTTTCTGATTTTCGTATATATAATTGCCAAACGCCAAACGAACAAAACAGACATTTGGATTATAAAAATCACATGCAAGAAATGGGCTTATGATTAAATGCATAATTTTCAGCGACAACAAAATATAAGAAATAGAGTTATATATTAAATTGTTATTGAAATAATATGATTTTTTTTTAGAAACACGAATGTTCAAGGTTGCTCTTTTTAGAAAAACCAGTGTTGTAGACTAACTAATTTGAAAAAAGACCCACTGATAAAATGTCATTGAAAATAGTCATAAAGTTTTGAGTTAGTCAGGTAGAAGTTTTTTGAAATGTATTTTTCTTTAATTAAATTCTCTCAAAGGTGAATTTTTATATAGTTGTTTGTTGTTCTATTTATTCACGTATAAGACATCAAATGACAATAGACCTTTCACATTATATACTTATAAATTATCTCGAAGGTGAATTTTTATAAAGTTGTCTACTCTATTTATTCACGTATAAGACATCAAATGGCAATAATTCTTTCACATTATATAATTATAAATTCTTTTGAAGGTGAATTTCTATAAAGTTGTTTGCTCTATTTATTCACGTATAAAACATCAAATGTTAATAGTTCTTTCACATTATAAAAATATAAATTATCTCGAAGGTGAATTTTTATAAAGTTGTTTGTTGTTCTATTTATTCACGTGTAGACATCAAATGGCAATAGTTCTTTCACGTTATATAATTTATAATTTCTCTCGAAGGCAAATTTTTATAAAGTTGTTTGTTGTTCTATCTATTCATGTATAAGACATCAAATAGCAATAGCTCTTTCACTTTATATAATTATAAATTCTCTCGAAGGTGAATTTTTTTAAAGTTGTTTTTTTGTTCTATTTATTCATGTATAAGACATCAAATGGCAATAGTTCTTTCACATTACAAAATTATAAATTCTCTCGAAGGTGATTTTTTTATAAACGAATTTGTTTATTGTTTTATTTATTCACGTATAAGACTCAAATGGCAATAGTTCTTTCACATTACAAAATTATAAATTCACTCGAAGGTGAATTTTTTCTATTTATTCACGTATAAGACATCAAATGACAATAGTTCTTTCACGTTATATAATTATAAATTCTCTCGAAGGCAAATTTTTATAAAGTTGTTTGTTGTTCTATTTATTCATGTATAAGACATCAAATAGCAATAGCTCTTTCACTTTATATAATTATAAATTCTCTCGAAGGTGAATTTTTTTAAAGTTGTTTTTTGTTCTATTTATTCATGTATAAGACATCAAATGGCAATAGTTCTTTCACATTACAAAATTATAAATTCTCTCGAAGGTGATTTTTTTATAAACGAATTTGTTTGTTGTTCTATTTATTCACGTATAAGACTCAAATGGCAATAGTTCTTTCACATTACAAAATTATAAATTCACTCAAAGGTGAATTTTTTCTATTTATTCACGTATAAGACATCAAATGACAATAGTTCTTTCACATTATATAATTATAAAATCTCTCTAAGGTGAATTTTTATAAAATTGTTTATTGTTCTATTTATTCACGTATAAGACATCAAATGGCAATAGTTCTTTCACATTATATAATTATAAATTCTCTCAAAGGTGAATATTTATAAAGTTGTTTGTTCTATTTATTCACGTATAAGACATCAAATGACAATAGTTCTTCACATTATATAATTATAAATTCTCTTGAAAGAGAATTTTTATAAAGTTGTTTGTTGTTCTATTTATTCACGTATAAGACATCAAATGGCAATAGTTCTTTCACATTATATAATTATAAATTCTCTCAAATGTGAATTTTTATAAAGTTGTTTTTTGCTCTATTTATTCATGTATAAGACATCAAATAGCAATAGCTCTTTCACTTTATATAATTATAAATTCTCTCGAAGGTGATTTTTTTTAAAGTTGTTTGTTGTTCTATTTATTCATGTATAAGACATCAAATGGCAATAGTTCTTTCACATTACAAAACTATAAATTCTCACGAAGGTGATTTTTTTATAAACGAATTTGTTTGTTGTTCTATTTATTCACGTATAAGACTCAAATGGCAATAGTTCTTTCACATTACAAAATTATAAATTCACTCGAAGGTGAATTTTTTCTATTTATTCACGTATAAGACATAAAATGACAATAGTTCTTTCACATTATATAATTATAAAATCACTCAAAGGTGAATTTTTATAAAGTTGTTTGTTGTTCTATTTATTCACGTATAAGACATCAAATGGCAATAGTTCTTTCACATTATATAAGTATAAATTCTCTCGAAAGAGAATTTTTATAAAGTTGTTTGTTGTTCTATTTATTCACGTATAAGATATCAAATGGCAATAGTTCTTTCACATTATATAAATATAAATTCTCTCAAATGTGAATTTTTATAAAGTTGTATTTTGTTCATTAATATCCGGTTTTATAATATACGGTTCTATACCAACCCGAACTCTATGCATAGGGTATGGTTTTTAGAGACAATACCTGGACCCAGACCCGACCCCGACCCGGGTATTAGCAATACCCGTTTTTTCAGTACTCGGTCATACCTAAATCCGGTTCCATACCCGAAACCGGGTATTTTAAATACCTGATTTGCGCACACCTACTTGGGCGGTGGGGGTGTGTATAGGGCCATGAAAGCTGGCCAGCCCAAAAACTGAAAGCCCACACTTTAGAAATAAAATATACAAAGCCTATGCATTAGCTTCTCTTATTATTTCTTTTCAGTTGTCACTTTTATCAGCCGTTTCTATAAAAAAAGGTCACAATAACTTTCTTTCACATTTAAGTTATTCTTCTAATGACAATTTAAGATGTTTAGCTTTAAAAAATCCTGAATACATTGTATACTTTTGTTAATCGAAAATTTGAACAGTAGAGAGATAACAGGTCCTTGTGATGATATCTAAACAAAGAAGCGTTTCTATTTAAGTCAACCTTTCAAAAGAAAGTTCGTTTATGCTCATTTATTTAATGAATGAACGAACCTGAATAAGAAGTTTGTGTTCATAATATCATTTAATAGAAAGAATGAACATGAATACATGTTTGTTCGTTCATTTACGTTTATTTTTGAATGAAACTTTGGTTGAATCATATACTTAATGTTTGTTTTATATTTGTTCATTTAGGTTCATCTATGTTTATTTGTATTATTTACGTTTGATCATATATGCTTATTTATCTTTATTCAATTATGTTCTTGAATTGTTAGTTTAGATTATAAATGAATGAACATATATAAAGGAATACGATCATGTTCATTTTGAACAAACGAACATGAACAGAAATATTTGTCCAATTAAGTATTTGTGTTCGCTTAAAGTTTAATGAATAAACACGAATTGTTATTTTTCATGTTTGTTCTGTTCGTTTACAGGGATAGATATGAGAAAGGTATGATAATGACAAACCTTTTTTTCTAAAATAATCCCTGGCTAAAATAATATTCCTATAATTTTGGATTTTGTTTGCCAAATAAAACATTATTAAAATAGAAGTATAAATTAAAAAAATGGAAAAGAAAAACGGTCGGCGCCGAAGAGGTTAAAGAGGATGATGATTGAATGTTGGATGAATGGGCATGGATGTAATCATGTACATGCCACCAAACATGTACCCATTTCAATCATTATTTCTTTAGTTATTTGCAAGTTTTTAAATCATTTAAAAAAAATTGTTAGTTACTGTTGGGTTTTAACGGTGATTTGAAACGGAAACAGTCAAATTTTTTTAACCCGTTTTAGTTAATTATTTCGTTTAAATAATTATTAATTAATATTAATAATTTATATATATAAACGAATTCAAAAAAAAACGCAGCGGAAAACAAATTATTAAAGCGAACCGGAAACCTGAACTCGGATCCGGTTACAACTATACGAGCACGATATATAATTAAACCAAACCATAGATAAAGATAAAGACTTTATACCTCGGTTATCGAAACCGGGTGAGACACCAAAATCTAACGAACCAAGCTAGAAGTTGCACGAGACCCGACACTAAATTCCGACAACCGGCGACAGCAGGTGGCGGTGTATGGCGAACAGTAGCGGCAGAACAACGAGACAAAGCAACGGTGGCTGCGGTGGTGTTCCGGCAATGACCTGGTTCCGGTGGTGACGCGATTCCGACGGAGATGGGATTCCGGCGGCGGCGCTGTTCCGGCAGCAGGGTGTCGCGGCTGGTGGTTGTAGAGGTGATTAGGGTTTTAGCTTAACTTTTTATTAAGTTAATAATAACAATAAGATATTATATATTTTGTGGGTTATGGTTTAACCCATAGCAAAACCCAATGAGCTTCAAGGCCTAATCACCAACCAAAAACCCAGTTCAATCGTGTCTAGCCCGGTTAATAACTTAAGCGGGTTCGGTGTTCGTTAATCTCGGTGTAACTCTTACCGGGTCACATTCGGGTCGGTCCGCGTTGACTTGACCCGAACCGACCATTAAATCCAACAGTCTCCCACTTGGACGGATTTGGGTCAAGTATCACAACGCCAACAGCTAGAGGCGTTCTAGCTACACATAGTTGTCCCCAACTAAATGTGACATTTTAAATTCATAACCAAAATATATTGGAATACCTTATTGCAAGATAATGAACTTATAGTAATTGTTGTCATCTATCCTTTCTGTATAAGACATCAATTGAACAATGAGACATGGATCAAATCAATCTCATATAATGTTCAATCATTGTAGTTCTCGATATAGAGTCAAAGTGATCCAATCAAACACACAGTAAGTTTGGGTGAGGCCTCACACTTTACCAGTTTGAATCAACGAGGGCGCCAATATGTCTAACTGTTACATTTTAGTGTAAGAGTACAGAATCCCATCTTGACTACATACAACTCCCACTGAACTTTAGAACATTCCCAATCAACGCCTTTATGGCTGGCAGTTACGCAACAGCGGTTAACATGATCAAAGAATATTTCTCGGTAAACGAAAGTTCCAATATGCATCTCAGGTCTAAAAATACTAAATGAGCATACTATTATCAAAACATCTTATGATCAAGATCCATGAAGATTATTTGATGCGAGTTACATCCAACGTCATTCATAATGAGGTCTGTAACTTTGGAAGTCAACCGCTTGAGTCCAAAGTCAAAATAGTCTTAATTCATAGTCGTTCCCACCAGTCTGACCGACTACGGATAATTTAGAATACGATATTCACGGATTAAACGTATTAAAAGGAACACAGTTGTATTATTCAACGTTTGCATTTAACCATTAAATCAAAAGTGAACTGATAAGTACAACCGTTTAAATGTTCATACATCTAAAATTAAATCAAAATAAATCACTAGCAAGTCTAAGCCCGATAGCATCTCTATGCTGATCATGCTTGTCCTGAGTCATCGGCTTAGTGAACGAGTCAGCTAGATTTTGATATGTGTCAACTTTGCTTATCACGATGTCACCTCGTTCCAATATTTCCCGAATAAGATGGAACTTCCTCAGAATGTGCTTGGTCCTGTGATGAGACCTTGGCTCTTTGTCTTGAGCAATAGCACCTGTTTTATAACAGAACACCTCGATTGGTTTGCGAATACTCGGAACCACGTCGATATCGGTGATGAACTTCTTCATCCAAGAAGCCTCCTTAGCATCATCTGATGTCGCTATATATTCGGATTCGGTGGTAGAATCCGCCACTACACTCTGCTTGGAGCTCTTCCAATAAATAGCTCCTCCATTGAGAGTGAAAATGAAACATGACTGTGAGCGAGAATCATCTCGATCAGTCTGGAAGCTAGCATCAGTGTAACACTTTACAGTGAGCTCCTCTTCCACTCCCCCAAACACCAAGAACATATCTTTGGTCCTATTCAAGTACCTTAGAATGTTCTTCACAGCAGTCCAATGGGCAATGCCAGGACTCTGCTGAAAACGACTTGTCATGCTCAGGGCATACGAGACGTCAGGTCTAGTACATAACATAGCATACATGATAGAGCCAACCGCAGAAGCATATGGAATTGCTTGCATACGTTTAGATTCAATGTCCGTTGCCGGAGATTGCGATTTGCTCAACATGGTTTCTTTAGTCATTGGAACAGCTCATTTCTTGGAGTTTTCCATTGAGAAGCGTGCCATCACTTTGTCTATGTAAGTACTTTGACTTAGCCCTAGAATCCGCTTAGATCTATCTCTATAGATCTTTATTCCCAGAATATAAGCGGCTTCTCCAAGATCTTTCATTGCAAAACAAGATTCCAACCAGTGCTTAACTTCCTTAAGCATAGGAATGTTGTTTCCAATTATCAGTATATCATCCACATACAATATGAGGAATGATATAGTGCTCCCACTAGCCTTTCTGTAAACACAAGGCTCATCTTCATTTTTGACAAAACCAAACTCTTTGATTTTCTCATCAAAGTGAAGATTCCAGCCTCGAGATGCTTGCTTAAGTCCATAAATGGACTTATTTAATTTGCAAACCCTATTAGGATATTTAGGATCAACAAAACCTTCAGGCTGAACCATATAAACATCTTTAGAAAGATGTCCATTAAGAAAAGCGGTTTTGACATCCATTTGACATATCTCGTAGTCATAGTACGCGGCTATGGCAAGTAATATCCTTATTGACTTAGTCATAGCAACGTGCGAGAAGGTTTCATCATAGTCAACACCTTGAGTTTGAGTAAAACCTTTCGCGACTAGCCGTGCCTTATAAGTTTGCACATTTCCATGCATGTCGGTTTTTCTCTTGAAAATCCATTTGCTCCCTACTGCCCGAATATCGGGGGGTAGCTCAACCAAGTTCCAGACTTGGTTATCCTGCATGGATTGCATCTCGACGTTCATGGCATCTTGCCATTTCTCGGATTCCGGATCCAAGATAGCAGATTTGTAGTTAGTAGGCTCGTCTCCAGACTCGGCTACTAATAAGACTTCGGGACCATCTAAATGCCATAGGTATCTAGATTTTGGTACAGGAGTCCTACTACTTCTGCGAACGCTTGTGTTCCCGTCTGATGTATCAGCAACAAGAACTTGTTGATCAGACGCTCCAACTTCCTCAGCGGTTGTTTGTGGTTCTTGAATTTCTTCAAGTTCAACAACGTTATCTCTAGTTCCTCGATTGAGAAATTTCTTCTCAAGGAAGCGGCCTTTCCTCTTGATAGAAATCGTATTTGTATCAGGATGAAAGAAGTAATCACCGCTTTGGTTATAGTATCCGACGAAAACAACTTTTACGCCGCGGGGATTAAGTTTGTCATCAGACTCACTTGAGATGTAAGCATCACATCCCCATACTCTAAGGTAAGACAATTTGGGCTTCTTTCCCTTATGGCATATCTCATATGGGGTTTTGTCTATCTTCTTAGTTGGAGCTAGATTGACAATGCGGGTGGCGGTCATAAGGGCATAACCCCAGAAGGAGTGAGGCAAGTTAGTTCTACACACCATCGATCGAACCATGTTTAGCAAAGTTCGATTTCTCCTCTTGCTCACGCCATTATGTTGGGGTATGCCAGGTGGAGTGAGCTGTGAAACAATTCCATGTTCTTTTAGATGAGTGATAAATTCTGAGCTGAGATACTCTCCACCTCGATCTGATCGAAGCATTTTAATGGTTTTACCAAGTTGTTTTTCCACTTCGCTTTGAAACTCTTTGAACCTTTCAAAAGTTTCGTGCTTGTGTTTCATAAGCTACACATAAGCGTATCGACTATAATCGTCGATAAAAGAAACGAAGTATCTTTCATGGTTTCTAGTCATGGTTCTGAAAAGTCCACATACATCAGAATGTATGAGTCCTAACAGATCACTTGCTCGTTCACTTTTATGAGTGAATGAGTCTTTGGCGAGTTTGCCAACTAAGCAAGATTCGCAATCATCAAACGAGTCCGGTCATGTGGATTCAATAATCCCTTCGGATTGGAGTCTTTTAACTCTTGCCTTGCTTATGTGACCAAGTCGGCAGTGCCATAGAAAAGTATTATTGACGCTAGTCTTGATAGGTTTGAAAGATGATATACGTTATTGTCAGGTTGAACATCAATCTCATAAATACCATTTCGAGGTTTAGCCTCAAAATAAAAGATATCATTTAAGTAAGCAGAAATAGCCATGCCATTAAAAATGTACTTAAAACCATGTTTAAGCAACAATGAAAATGAAATAATGTTTCTAGTCAAACCAGGAGCATACAAACAATTATTCAAAGGAAAAACTAGGCCAGATGGACAAGTAAAATGAAAAACTCCAGTTGCCAGATCTAGTACTCTCTTCCCATCTCCAACGATGAGTTCCATGCTGCCTTTATTCAATTTCTTCCACTTCTCAGGCTCCTGCAAGACATTAACAATGTGGAAACCACATCCGGTATCAAATACCCATGTGTTGCTAGAGACAGTGAAAAGTTCAATAACGTGTATGGAAATACCTCGAGAAGAGCCTTCACAATTGGCCTTCCTCTTTGCTAGCTCAACTAGATGTTCGGGGCAGTTACGCATCCAGTGTCCCATCTTGTTGCACTTGAAGCACTTGCGCTCCTCAGGAGGCGGCGGTGGTGCCTTTGCAACTTTCTTGTTAGTGTTGGTGGCAGATTTGGCAGCAACAGTAACTTTCTTCTTGCCTTTTCCCTTATAACCTTGATTCTTGGGTTTGGGCTTCTTTACACCAGCAGATCGGATCATCAGAACTTGATTGGTCCTAGAAGGAATGTTCATCTAAGCCGTTTTGAGCATGTTGTGCAGCTCCGGCACTGTCTTTACCCAGCCATTCATGTTAAAATTCATTACGAACTGGTCGTAAGAACCGGGGAGAGAGTTGAGGATGAAATCCGATGCCATCTCATCAAGCATAGGATAATCAAGTTTCTTGAGCTGATCGATGTGCCCCTTCATCTTAAGAACATGTGCACTGACGAGAGACCCTTCTGCCATCTTGCAACTTATGAGTTGTTTCATGGTATCGAATCGTTCCTGACGAGCTTGTTTCTGGAACATGCCCTTGAGTTGTTCCAGCATCTCATAGGAACTGAAGTCTTCTAAGCCTTTAGCAAGCTCAGAAGTCATGGTGGCTAGCATAATACAGGAGACCTCAGCCGAGTCATCCCTATGCTTGTCAAGAGCTTTTCGAGCAGCGGCTGTGTTGTTTTCAGGCTCGTTTGGAACAGGTCCATCGAGAACATAGAGGCGCTTTGCCATAGTAAGAACGAGTCTTAAGTTGCGGTGTCATTCGATGAAGTTGGTACCGTTTAGTTTCTCCTTCTCAAGGATAGACTTAAGGGCGTAGGGTGAATTTTCATTTGAAGACATCTAATTAATAAAGCAAAAGTAAATTTAATTAGTATTTTCGATGTTGTAATCCTATTATTAATGACCCAATAACATTAATCAAATAGGAGCATGAGAATATGGCTTCCAGTTATTAAAGGCAGCTGTAGCACACAACATTAATAAGTGGTTAGGCAGACCGGCAACGATTGTCAATTGTGAATATAGCACAACTCTCGGTTATAAGGCCTATAGGGACAACGATTGTCTATATAGATACGTTTAGCCTCATCTTTGCCCACTTTAAGTCTCCAGACAGCTTTAGCAAGTAACAGGAGAGTAAAGTAATAGTTGTCCTAGTATAGTGACGTGTGAAAGCGCCGGATGTGTCAACGAAACGCTTTCACCTTGATGGGATAGGCTATAAAACAAGTGCGGTGTTGTAGCTCCAACACTCGAAATTTCGCAGTATGCCTCAAGTGTGTCTTGTAGTAGGATTGTCATAAACTATTGGTTTTTAAATTGAGATTAATTTTATAATTACCAAATAGAGTAAAAGTCAAATTTTACTGTATTTATTATCGGGACGAATTGATGAATCATTTCATCTCTCAGGACACTTAGTTTTAAATAACCTATTAAAACTAAGTTTGTCGCGACATTACTAACCAATTTTAAGTTAATAGAAAACTATTAAGTTATTAGTTTTGGAAATCAAAACGCTTTTAATTTGTAAAACATAAATGGTTAATTAAAAATGTTTATTTTCCAATATTATTTGGTATTAAGTTGGTGTTAATATAATCCTATTATAAACAAACCAAGCAACCAAAATAGCAAATAAATAATATGTAAATTCTTATGGCCAAAAGGTGATCGGTCTCGCTAGAGCCAATTAGGGAGACCGATCGGGTCAAGGGGTTCACAACACAAAACAACCACAAGGATGGACTTCAAGGTGCATCCCGTCATCTTGTCCGAACTCCCACTAACTCCAAGAAATCTATGAGCTCGTCCTCGGTTATTATCGCGTCTTCTTTATTACAAATTTATAAACTAACATATTATTGCCCTATTACAAATTTGAACCATCCAATATGGCCAAAAGAAAACTGAAAACTAAAAATAACCGATTACAATGTTGAACCATCTATATGGCCAAAAAACAAACTCAAGATCTAAACACAACCAAACAAACATAGGTCGGGGCCGAATTTACACATTTAAAAATAAAGAAATTTCGGGTCGTTTTGACTTGGTCAAATAAAATAAACAAAATTTTGACCAATTCCAAAATTACCCGAAAACTAATCTAGATCTACAAACTTTAAACGATTTAAAGTTTGAGATGTAGATCCGGATTAAACGAATCGGGATCGACTCGTACGTTGTAACCGCGGCTCTGATACCACTGTTAGGTTTCAACGGTGGTTCAGAACGGAAACGGTCAAATTTTTTTAACCCGTTTTAGTTAATTATTTCGTTTAAATAATTATTAATCAATATTAATAATTTATATATATAAACGAATTAAAAAAAACGCAGCCGAAAACAAATTATTAAAGCGAACCGGAAACCCGAACTCGGATCCGGTTACAACTATACGAGCACGATATATAATTAAACCAAACCATAGATAAAGATAAAGACTTTATACCTCGGTTATCGAAACCGGGTGAGACACCAAGATCTAATGAACCAAGCTAGAAGTTGCACGAGACCCGACACCAAATTCCGGCAACCGGCGACAGCAGGTGGCGGCGGCAGGCGGCGGTGTATGGTGAACAGTAACGGCAGAACAACGAGACAAGGCGATGACCTGGTTCCGGTGGTGACGCGATTCCGGCGGAGATGGGATTCCGGCGGCAGCGCTGTTCCGGCAGCAGGGTGTGGCGGCTGGTGGTTGTAGAGGTTATTAGGGTTTTAGCTTAACTTTTTATTAAGTTAATAATAACAATAAGATGTTATTATATATTATGTGGGTTAGGGTTTAACCCATAGCAAAACCCAATGGGCATCAAGGCCTAATCACCAACCAAAAACCAGTTCAGTCGTGTCTAGCCCGGTTAATAACTTAAGCGGGTTTGGTGTTCGTTAATCTCGGTGTAACTTTTACCGGGGTCACATTCGGGTCGGTCCGCGTTAACTTGACCCGAACCTACCATTAAATCCAACAGTTACATCCTTAATCCACTTTTTATTATCTGTAAATCGTAACTTTTCAAGTATTAGGTTCTACATTACTTTATAAGTATTAGGTTCTACATTAAGTCTAAGTCTAGACTTTCAACAAGCCCTTCATAGCCAATATAATTTTTTTCTTTATTTTTTAGCTATAACAACTATATAGCCGTTTTGAATGACTACATTCTACCATTTCTAATTATTGATTGATACCCGCATTCGCAACCCGCTAGTCCTACCTATGAGGGTGGCGTCAGTGTTTCTGTGATCTAATTGGTACCCGAAACTTTGAAAAAGGTACCCGAGTGATGGCCCATCCACCCTTATGAACAAAGTGTTAGGAAAATGATATATTACTAAATTTGCAAAACATTGAATTGATATCTTTTTCTTTAAAACCAAACTTAAGGCTTTTGTCACAAATTAAAAACCAATAAATTGAATACAAGGGTTAAAATAAATGTGACAACTAATAAATTGAATGAGTTGGAGACAAATCGTAATTAAAGAAAATTCAAAGAAATCTTCATAAATGTTTGAGATTTATTATTGTTCACGCATCTATCACGCTCTCGTTGATTCATATACGTTATTTCGTTCATTGGATTATTTATTTGTCATCAATAATGGTGTCTGCTTTATGCTCCACTTGTGACTTGTTGGGATGTGTGGATGCTCGGAGCTCATGAATATGGAGGTAATTCATACGATCCTAAACTTTTGGTTCCGAGCATTTTTAATCTAGGTTTTAACGCTCCAAGCTTATTTACCATCACCCGAAACTATGATCTAGAGCTAGTGAACAGAGTGTGACGATTTAAGAAATACCCCTTCCTTACTCAACATAAAATGTATATGTGATTAAAGCAAATGGATTTTGCCAATGAGAAAGAGAAACATTCTAAATGGCAAATACAATGCAACCAAATTAATGGTAGATGCCAATAACTAAACAAATTAATTAGTTGTAGGTTCCTGGACGGATCGTACACGGGATGTCTCTAACAACGCAGGTGCGGAATCCCTGCGTAGGTAGATACGAGTGTAGAGTATGTAGAGATCGAACACACAAGCAATAAACCAACCACGTTATATTGATAACAAACACGTGACCCGAGGTCACCGTTACAGACTATGACACGTAACTCGGTTACTGAAAACTGAAACGAAAACCCTAAACGAACTTTCTTAAACTGTTTCGTCTGAAACAGTATATAAACACGACAACTTCGCCACAGGCGAAGTTGTCAATAACTTCGCTGATTCAACAAGTTCGCCATAGCGAACTTGTTGACAACTTCGCGCATTACAAAACAAACATAAACAAAACATAATTACATTACAGACTCGATTACAAATGCTAGACTATGAACTACTGACATACATGTACCAACAGACTCCCCCTTGGCAGTAGCTTCATATCTTGATCTTCAAATCTTGAGTCTTGTAATCTTTACCTCTACGCGTGCGCCCCTTCTCTCACACATACCGACACTACCCTTTGATATTTCCTAGCTTGATCCTTCCAAGCAGGAATGTAGAAGATCTTCTTCTCGTTGAGCACTTTTAAATCATCCTTCGATAGATTAACAAGATGCATCGGGTCGTACACCCGAAGTACTTCTTGTTCATCCTCATCTTCCATTACCGCCTCAGCTGTCTCACAATCCACGTACCACCATTTTAAATCTTTTAGGACGTTCTTGGGCATAACTTTCATCGGTACTTCTTTCAAATGACGGACTGGTTTATACTTCATTACCATCCAAGGTTTGCCGTCAGCCCTCATTCCACGATCTTTGTCTTCTATCAACTTTCCTTTTTGAGGCTTTAGGAGTTCAAACTTTTTGTCTTTAATGGCTTCTTTCCAGACGATCTTCCCAATGATTCTTGCCATATCATCATTACTTCTATTGATCAGCCCCAATCTCGCTAAATCTCTCACCTCACATTCTGGTAAGGAATTCAGAGATCTCAACAATCTCTTAAAGTACTGAATGCCGTCGTACCGTTTGATCACAAATAGTTTCAGCTCTTTGTCGTACAACCAGCATATGATTCATTTCTTTGACTCTGCATAGCCCTTTATATTATAAGTCTTTCTGAACATCGTTGGCACTGCAGGCTTCTTGGTTTTAACAAACCACTGAGCACAGCCTTCTTTCCAGTTCGGCTGCTCCTCCCATACTGTATCTTCTATCACACTCTCATCCCCCAATTCTGATCTCTCAACAGCTGGAATCTCATGTTCCACTGACTCATCTACAATCTCACCTTCTTCTAACACATCTTCCACATTAATCTGTTCTCCAATCCTCTCAATCTCATCCATAGGCAACACGTCATCATCATCCATCAACTCATCGTCCTCCTCCTCATCCAACTCCTTCAACGCATCAATAACGTCTTCAACATCAGCGTCGTCATCCACAACTACAACATCATCACCATCTGCATTTGTAGACTCCCCCTCAGTTGTGGAAGCTCCAAGAGCCTGAGAGATTCTTGGCAGCTCATCACCTGCACCTGAAGGTGCATTGGGATCATCGTCATGATCTTCTCGTCTTTTCGTTCTCAACTCATCGCCCCTACACGTCTTCTCCCCCTGAGATGCCAAGTAATCCTTGAAGGCATCTATTATTCGTCCATGTTCTACCAGGAGGGCAGCTTGTAGTCGATTGGATTCCACTAGGCGGTCAATAGTCTTTGACTATTCAGCAACAATCCGCTCTAGCGAAAGAATCCTCTCGGTATCTGAAGTAGGCAATGGAGTTGGTGGAACATCAGCAGAAGTGACCGCAGGTGGTACACTTGGTAACCCTGCAGTAGAGGTGATTGTCGACTCCACAAACCGTGCAACTACCACCGGTGGATTAAGCGGTTGAGGTGGTAGGGACACAATTGTTGGTGCCGACGTCTCGATCGCTGAAACCTGTGCAGTAGTAGGAATAAGAGACATACCAGATAGGGCAGGTGGAGCAAAACGTACTAGTCTTGAAGATTCTCCAGCTCCCGAACCTATCCCTCTCTGTTCTCTTCTTGAGCGTCTTAGCACAATCTGTACTGCCTCCTCTTCATCTACTTCATCCTCATCATCCTCCCCCACAGTTCTCGGCCTCTTTCCCGTAGTCCGTTCACGAGACACCATAAGTCTTCTTGCCTCAGCAAACGTCTCGTCTAGATCAGAGTCAGCTACCGAAGTAGCTGCTCTGGTAACATCCATAAACCGAGGACCCGAGACATCCATATCAAACAAACCATGTCCACTAAAAGCAGCATCTAGATCAACGTTTTCAGCAGTGGACACAGCCTGAGATATAGTAGCTGGCACAGCAGCAGAAGATACAACAGGCGCAGCTGATACAGCATGAGGTGCTGCCGCCTGATGTGGTTGCGGATCCCTGAACTCGTCCCCTCCTGCAGGAACATACTCCGGGTTAATGAGATACCCAAAAAGTGGAGTATGCCTGGGACGCCGCTCAGGGTTGCTTCGAGTGCTCGACGTTCTGCACTGAGCAAAGATACGTTTTGTTACACACTCAACGTATCTGATAGGGCGTCTTTGCGGTACAGACGGAGCGACATGATTGATAATCATTTGTAGGAACCGAGGATACATAATAAAACGCTCGCGCGCCGTCGCCCGTCTCTGACGATCAATCTCGTAAAAGATTAGCTGACTAAACGAATATCTGCGGTTGTAAGTCAGCGCAATCATAGCCGATTGCATCGTCGCACCCATCCCATCTGTTCCTGCCTTTCTGCCGGACATGCATACTATCAACACATGCATCAAAAAGCGCCATTGATCCAGCAGAAAGCCTTTCCTCCTCTGCGAGTCCCCCAGCGGACCCGAATAACCCATCCTTAAGTAAGCTCCGTCACGGAAAGGAGCTACGAATTCCGTTGGGTCGTCTCTCGTTTCATTACCGAACTGCAGAGCCAACCGTATGTCTTCCGAGGAAAACTGTATGTCTTGACCATTGACAGTTGCTCGCATCACTGGAGGCTCAGGTCTGCAATCATAATACACCGTCTGCCAGAAATCTTGAATGTTGGGCAGAGATATGGGTAGTGTATTAGTGATCGCGTGAAAAACTCGTGATCGTTGGAGAAATGTGATAATCTCCCTATAGTCTTCAACGCCTCGTGCGTCTGGATCCAGAGTGATGTATTGGTTATGGGCTGGGAAGAATTGTCGTTGCTCATCACCATCATCACCTCCAGTACCTCCAACAGCAGCCATATCTGCACAAAACAAATCAAGTTAGAGACCATAAAACCATCTCACAAGTTCGCTGTGTACCATATGCGAAGTTGTGATGTACAGGCGAATTTATAGTTGAGGCGAAGTTGGGAACAACTTCGCTTCATCTGTAAGTTCGTCTATAAACTTATAAAAAATTTGAAATCGGCGAAGTTATGTTCAAGGCGAAGTTATGGATAACTTCGCCATAGGCGAAATTAAGCTTCAAGCGAAGTTGTGGATAACTTCGCTGAAGGCGAACTTAAGCCACTGGCGAAGTTGAGAATAACTTCGCGTAAACCTTAACTTCGCCTGAATCTGAAACGGCGACTGTTCAGATTCAAACAAGTGTTATCCGACGTTTCGGACCGATTTAACGATCTAACAATGAAGTCCAACATATTTCAATGGTGTTAGGACGAAAAGGTCGTCCATGAACACGTAACGTGAGGTCGGAAAACTTGGTTTCTGAGGTTCGACGACCCGAGGTCTCGAACCGGGTAAAACTATAACGAGAAAGATATTGACCATACATACCGTCAATGAGTACTAGAAACTGAAATCAAGGATCGAAATCGAAGATAACAAGATCGCGGATAATCTGTTTTTGATATTATCTTCGCCGGAAAGTTTCAATATATGTTACTGTTCCCGTTAGAAAGTCCTTATATAGGGCTGAGTTGGTTCAGGCGAAGTTACGCATAACTTCGCCAAGGCGAAGTTAAGCACAACTTCGCCGAATTCAACAACTTCGCCCGTAATTTTCAAAATCAGCCCTTTAAGTTTGAATAATCCTGAATTTAACCTTAGAAATTACCAAAAAGAGTTAAACAAATATGATCAAGACCCAGTAACCAACAATAAAATAATATAACTACAAAAACTAAAAAAAATTTAGAAAAATTTTAACGAAATAAGGGATCAAATTTCAGTCTAGTCAGGGACCACTACGTTTTAGAAAAGATCCTAACAGGAATCATACTAACGATGTGACTGTCACTTAGATCCGTGTTTGGCTGTATTATGACATAGAGACACAGGTTGTAAGCATGTAAATAACGTAAATGGTTTTCATCGTTTCTGTGATACGGATTAAGGTTCAGTTAAGCTCAAAAATTTAAGTTGGCAACATCTCAGAGATAATGATGTCTTCTATCTATTCTCAAAGCGTATTTGGCTATACCCAAGTCACCCCGAATTGACTTCGACCCATAGTGTCTGATTAACTTGTATATACTCGTTGACTGCTTCCCGTTCTCTTCTTACTCCAGACATGAGAAGTCTTGATTGTTACTATGTCTCATAAGTACTAAAAATATACATGTTTTTTTTTTTTTTTTTGTTTTTTTTTTTTGTTTTTTTTTTTTTTTTAACCAAACATTCTTATTGACTTCGGAGTATTAAACTACTGCAAGTCCCGAATCTGGATCACTGCAGTGTCTTGAAATGCTTTCTTCACGGGAATCAGATCACTCAGGGGCTCGTGTATGACTGGGTAGTTGCTTTTCTGCCTATCCTTCGAAAAGATATGTATGAAGACATACAAAACTCTTAAGGAGTTTCCACGTAAATTCGAGTAGTTTAAGTTAGTATCACATACACTTTTACGCACCATAAAAATTACCACGACATACAATGACTGTTCTAAAGCCTTTTAAGCCTAATAACTTCACTAGTTAAGCACACACGATTAGTATATATATCATTTTCCAAGGTTGGATCAATTTTCTGTTAAACACAGCATAGAACTTCATACGAAGTAACAGACTTGAAAATTAATTTCATTTCCCTTTAAAAAAAACTTTAAATTCAATCGCCCCAATCACGTCAAAGTCGTCAGGTAAACGGCTATCCTGAAGATCCAATGGATCAACTGGACCGACCACATACAAGTATGTGTCCTTCTTACTAAGTATGACCGACTAATTTTCAGCAACTGAAAGAACACACGTCATAGTTGCCCCGGTCACTTTCAGTTTTCCGGTTAATGGCTATCCTCATTCTCTAATTTGAAACGAGGACCAAAACATATCCTAGGATATGTCCATCAAACTGAGGTAACCGACTAATTTTAAGCAAAAATGACCCATGTTTTTTTTTTTTTTTTTTTTTTTTTTTTTTTTTTTTTAAATCAAAGACATGGTTACTCGGGATTGATCATCCCGTTTAGCTCAATTAGGTTTTGAAATCTGGATTTATCAAACGCTTTTGTAAACAAGTCAGCAAAATTTTCAAGTGTATCAACTTTTTCGATCTTGATCAGTTTCTTCTCAGCACAATCCCGTATGAAGTGATGACGAATGTCAATATGCTTAGTTTTACTGTGCTTCACGGGATTGTTAATTACTGAGATGGCGGCAGTGTTATCAATTAAAATAGGAGTAAGTAAGAAATTCAGACCATAGTCGCGCAATTGTTGCTGAATCCACAAAACCTGAGAGCAGCAGTTGGATGCTGCCATGTATTCAGCTTCGCATGTTGAAATTGCAACTGATGTCTGTTTCTTGCACTGCCAGGAAACTAATCTTCCTCCAAGAAACTGACAGCCTCCTGTTGTTGACTTCCGACTCTGATTACAGCCTCCATAATCAGAATCTGTATACGCCACTAGTTCAACGTCTCCCCCTTTTGGGTACCACAACCCTAGTTTCGGCTTGCCCTTAAGATACCGCAAAATCCTCTTCACACCTTTCATGTGAGATTTCTTTGGGTTTGCCTGAAAACGAGCACAAAGACAAACAGAAAACATTATATCGGGCCTAGAAGCAGTTAAATACATTAATGAACCTATTATCGCCCGATACAGAGTAGGGTCCACATCTGCGTCACCATCTGATTCAGCGCCCAACTTGTGATTGACGCAGATTGGGGTGTCATATGGAGAACTGTCCTCCATCTTGAATCTCTTCAGCACATCATGAACATACTTTGTTTGATGAATGAACATCCCATCCTTCTTCTGATCAACCTGCAATCCTAGAAAGAAGGTTAGTTCACCCATAGCACTCATCTCGAATCGTTTCTTCATGACAGTCTCAAAATCCTGACACATGGATACTCTTGATGCAGCAAAAATGATATCATCCACGTAGACTTGAACCAGTAAGAAGTCACATCCTTCTCTCTTCACAAACAGCGTACTGTCAATCAATCCCCTTTCAAAACCATTTACCAGCAAGTAGTCCGATAACGTTGAATACCAGGCACGAGGTGCCTGATGTAACCCATATAACGCCTTGCTCAACCTGTATACGTGATCCGGAAAGTCTGGGTCAGGAAAACCCGGAGGTTGCTCAACAAACACAACCTCATCAACTTTCCCATTAAGAAACGCGCTCTTCACATCCAACTGAAACACCTTCATCTTTTTAGATGCAGCAAACGCCAAAAACAATCGAATCGCTTCTAACCGGGCAACAGGAGCGAAAACCTCATTGTAGTCAATACCCTCTTGTTGATTAAAACCTTTAACAACCAACCTCGCCTTATTTCTCACGATAATCCCCTTTTCATCCCTCTTGCACTTGAACACCCATTTCGTGCCTATAGCATGCACATTTCTTGGTTTTTCAACCAAGGTCCAAACTTCCATTTTCTTGAACTGAGCCAACTCTTCTTGCATGGCTTCGACCCACGAGCTGTCCTTTAAAGCCATTTGATAATTCTTTGGTTCAATTTGGCTTATAAAGCAGGAGTACCAACATTCATTCATTATACCTGTTTCTTTTATACTTGAATAAACACAGGTGTGCTCATTCAGGCTACTTCTGGTTTGTACACTCGAGGACACATCACCTATAACGTTCTCCAATGGGTGATCTTTGTGAATTCTCGTGGTCGGAACAGCACCGACATGCAAATTGTCTTCCAAGTTCGAAGAGATCTCATCTATGGTTGTTTCTGGCTGAGAGTGAAAAGGATTAATAAATTCATCTTCAGTTGAGGCCGCAGGGGTATCGATCATGTTTGATGTGGAAGGTTGAGATTTCTCAAAAATCTGATGTTGCAATATATTCTCTTCCTCATCAAGTATCATCTTCGTCACAGCTCTTTCGTCTTCTTCAGAAATTTCCAAATTAGGTACGTTAAACGACTTAAAAAGTTTAACATAGTCAAACAGCTCAGCAGGTCCATTGCTTGGTTTTGGCGGTTGGTAACTAGTAATGTCGGTGTTACAAACCACCTCCACCTTGCAAGTCGACGTATTGAAGACCCGTCTGTTGGGAGTCCCAACAACATAACCGACTAGGATTCCCTCATCGGCCACTTCACCAAATTTCGAGTTAGTCTTCAAAATCGAACAAGGAGACCCAAAAGGTTCAAGACCGCACAAGTTGGGCTTCCTTCCGTGCATAAGCTCGTAACAAGTTTTTCCAAGTCTCTTAACGGTTAACACCCGATTCAGAATATAGCAGGCTGTAGCAACTGCTTCAGCCCAGAACATCACAGGAAGCTTTGAGTCTGCCAGCATAGTTCTGGCTCCTTCAATCAACGTTCGGTTCTTCCTTTCAGCTACTCCGTTCTGTTGTGGAGTATACGGAGCGCTGTATTGATGCTCAATACCCTTCTGAAGACAAAAGATTTCCATCTCAAAGTTCTTGAACTCTGTCCCATTGTCGCTTCTGATGAATTTAACTGATTTACTCATGACGTTCTCGACTTTTGTAATCAGATTCTTCACCATCTGAGTCGTCTCGTCTTTCGTTTTCAGAAAATATACCCACGAGTATCGCGAGTAATCATCAGTTATCACCAAGCAGTAAGAAGTACCACCTAGACTTTGTACATTCACCGGACCGAAGAGATCCATATGAAGTAGTTCTAGAGTACCAGCAATTGAGTTGATTGTCTTGGTGAGATGGCTTTTCTTGTGTTGTTTTCCCTTCTTGCACGCTATGCATTTATCTTCAAAGTTAAAACTCTTTAAGGGAACGCCCATCACAAGCCCATTTTTGACAATGAAGTTCATCTTACGAAGATGAATATGTCCCATTCTCCTGTGCCATAATTCTGATTCTGATTCGCTTGCCTTTGTCATTAAACAGGATTCTCCGGTGGCCATTTCAGTAGACCTCATATCCATCACGTATGTATTCGTTTCACGTGGAGCTTTCATTACTATTCAATTTTCTGGTATATGAAAACCAGGCTTCAATACAATCGCTTCATTCTTAGTGAAATGGACAGTGTATTCTTTATCACAGATCTGCGACACACTCAACAGATTGTGCTTTAATTCCTCCACAAAATTTACGTTTTCAAGTGTCATTCTCCCATTCGACACAGTTCCTCTACCGGTAATCCTTCCTCCGCTTTCACCAGCAAAACTAACTCTAGCTCCCTGAACAGGTTTTAAGTCTTGCAACAAGTGTTTGTTGCCTGTCATGTGCCTGGGACAGCCGCTATCTACAATCCAAAGATTGTTTGCAGCCCTGTTCAACTGTTCCTGCACAATAAAACAAAGAGTTAGAATCTTGGGACCCAAGACCAATTGGTCTTGGATCGAGACGTCCCGTACCCTGGCTTTCTTAAGTTAGCATCAGGATAATTTCTGTAAGTCCTGTTAGGGAATCTCCCTGCAGATTGTGTGTAATGCCTTCCAAACCTTTGAGAATTGAAGGTGTTATATCTTGAGGTTTGGTTGTAAAACTGAGGTTGGTTTTTATGAAAACTTGAATTCGTTACATTTTGGCATTTTTTAAAGTTTTCATTTTTAGCAGTAACAAAATGACGCTTATACTCAGTTTTATTTGGCTTCACACCTCTTAATCTTGGCTCCAGAGGGCAATCTGCAACTAAATGCCCTAATTTGTTACATCTAAAGCAACACCGACTCTCCAATTTCTTGTCAAATGTTGGTTTGGATGTAGAGGTAGTGTTACCAGCCGTTCGTCTCACATAAGGTGGGACGTACGGATTGAGTGGAGAACTCTTTTTAGAAACTTTATTTTTATCTCCATCGGTGGGTAACCCTACCTTCTCTTTTGTCTGATCAGATTCGGACAACTTATCCGAATCCGATGAAACTGGACTCAAAACAGAAATATTCACATTAGAAACTTTCGAACTTGTTTCTCCACAGCTAACACTTGGTTTTACACTTGTAATCTTGATTGGAGTTGTCTGAGGAACTTCGAAATCGACAGATTTCTGAACACTCGGATTATAAGTATAGTTGTGGTTAAAGGGTGGTGGAACTTCATTATATCCGATTCCTCCCCTCTTTGCAGAGGTACCTGGATCACTCACGAGGTGATCAAGGATGGCCGAGGAATTCCTGAACTGCTCAAGTTTGCGGTTCAGTTCCACCACCTTTACCTGGTGGTCAGCAATCTGTTTATCTCGATCAGCAATCACTTTAGTTTTTTCCTCCAAAACTTCATAACTAAGATCAATTATTTCAATTTTCTCAGCAAGTTTAATTTTTAAGCTTTGAATGTCTTTTTCACATGCTTTTATTTTAATTTTATAACTCGTTTCTCTTGCTTTCGTAAAATGGTGATCTTCTTTAATAGTTTTAAAGTCAGCATCTAAATGGACATACTGATCAGTTATTGTTTTAAGTTGCTCAGACAAATTCTCACAACTAGTACAAATAGTTTTAGGACTTACCTCGGAGCGATTATCCTTGTCATCTGCCATGAAAGCTGTTTCTTCTTCAGTAGCTTTCTCAATTCCTTCAACCTTCTCACATTCTTTCACTTCAGCCTCAGCCATGTTCGCTTGTTCACCAGAACCACATGAATGCGAGTTCCAGTTGTACTCACCTGCTTCTCTGGTCAACATGGCGTTAATCTCTCTGTTAACTCCAGAATGTTGTGTAGGTCGACCTTGTCCTCGTTCAACCCTCTCATTTCTGCATTCCTTGGCAAAGTGCCCGTACTGCTGACAATTATAGCACCTTACCTTGGATTTGTCGAACCCGGGCCGACCACCAACAAATTTTCTTCCAGTTTTGTTCATAAAACGTTTCACACGCCTCACAATCATTGCCATTTGCCACTGCAAATCCATCTCCTCCAGATCATCAGCATCGATCTGATCGTAATCCTCATCAAGAGCAGCAGGGTCCACAATCTTCCCCTGGATGTAGTTTTCATAGGAAGCAATAAATGATGCATAGACTGCAAACTGTTCTTCAGCAGATTTTACACTCATAGGCATCTTGGAATAACTATTGCTAGATGCATTTGCAGAAAAACTACTTGTGGATGCTTGAGGCTTTGAAGTACTAGATCCTCCAGCAACGAAACATACATCACCATTCGTGTTTACAGAAACTTTTCCTTCATGAGACAAGTCAGAGCCTGACTCCCCTTTCGAGTAAAAGGCAGCAGATTCAGGCCTTGAACTTGAGCCTGAGTTAACCTTAGCACCATACATACCAGGGTCTTGTATCTGATCTGTTGGTGTTTCCTTTCGAACCATATTAAGCTCATAAGTTCTGAGCTTGTTTACTGCCGTTTCAAGATCACAATTTGGAAAGTCTCTGTCTTCCCTCATAAGGACGGTGTACATTTCCCACTTCGGTGGGAGAGCATCGAGAAGCTTTTCAACGATCTCTTCTTCTCGGTAAGCAATTGAATAATTGCTGAGCTCTGTCATTAAATGATAGTATCTGGTGATAATATCATCCAGTGATTCGTTCTTAAAAAATTTGAAGACGGAGAACTGGGTTTTTAAGAGTTTGATCTTTGATGCACGTATACCCACATTCCCCTCGAATCTATTTTCAAGAGCATCCCAAAGCTCTCTCGCAGAAGTGTACTTTCGGAACGTATGGAGAACCTCTTGAGGAAGTGCCATTGTTATCGCAGCATGGGCCTTGCTTTCGGCCTCGTACATTTTCTTCTCTTCGTCCTCCATTTTGCTGTACTTCTTAACCACATCGCGACCTTCGTATTGCGCAGTTGGAGGGATATATCCATCCTGGATGCACACCCACATTTTGGCATCCTGGTATTTGATGTATTGGATGAATCTGTCCTTCCATGCCACGAAGTCAGTTCCCTTCATCAGCCTCGGGGCCTTAGTGGCAGACCCCGCTTCTACTTCCATCTTGACCAAGTCGGAGATATTGATCGACGACATCCTTGCAAAAACCTGAAAAACCTGGAAAAACAAAAAAAAAATATTAAAACAGCTCAGTTGGCGAAGTTAAGAATAACTTCGCTTGAAGGTTAACTTCGCTGAAAGAGAACTTCGCTGAAATCTTAAATTCGCTTGATTTGGGCGAAGTTAAGAATAACTTCGCTTAGCTCTGGCGAACTTATGAGTTGAGCGAACTTGGGTTTGAAGCGAAGTTGCGGATAACTTCGCTAAGGCGAACTTATGAAGTGAGCGAAGTTGTAGTTAACTTCGCTAATCCTTATATCTTCGCCAAAAACCCTAATTCCAGCGACGGCAACTTCGCCTGAAGAATGGTAACTTCGCCCGATGAACGGTAACTTCGCCCGATGAACAGGGAAGTTTGTTCAGATCTGTTTTCGTCAATCCAGCAGCTCCCGATCAATGCAAAGGCTTGAAAATGACTGTCAAGCACTAGCAAAACTCAATCCCAACAAAAACACGTCCCGCGAATAGGTCAAACGAGACGTTTTCTACACCCGCGTGAAATCCCGAACCTCACAATCGAGCCGATTGGCTCTGATACCAATTGTAGGTTCCTGGACGGATCGTACACGGGATGTCTCTAACAACGCAGGTGCGGAATCCCTGCGTAGGTAGATACGAGTGTAGAGTATATAGAGATCGAACACACAAGCAATAAACCAACCACGTTATATTGATAACAAACACGTGACCCGAGGTCACCGTTACAGACTATGACACGTAACTCGGTTACTGAAAAACTGAAACGAAAACCCTAAACGAACAACCTTAAACTGTTTCGTCTGAAACAGTATATAAACACGACAACTTCGCCACAGGCGAAGTTGTCAATAACTTCGCTGATTCAACAAGTTCGCCATAGCGAACTTGTTGACAACTTCGCGCATTACAAAACAAACATAAACAAAACATAATTACATTACAGACTCGATTACAAATGCTAGACTATGAACTACTGACATACATGTACCAACATTAGTGAGTAGGCATTGAACAATTAAATCCAAAACAAACTTTATATACTTGCAAAAGGACACATAAATACAATGAAAAGGGCCCCTTGCCCTTTCTTCTACTACAAAGACAAACTCAATACAAAGAAAAAAATTCCAAAATTTTGAAATTTTCCTAATCCAAATTGTCAACCATAAAAAGAGTATATTGTTCCATTTTGTATATCTCATATTTGTCCCCTTAATATTATAAGATTATACAATAAAACATAATGTGTAACATTATGTACACATTATGTTATACAATATAATTTTATAATATAAATAAGATTAAACTAGAACATACAAAATAAACAACATATCTCAACTTATTACCAAAAGGTACACTATGTAACATACATATTTCAATGGACATACATAAGTTAACTTTACTTGACATGAAACTAAATCATTGTAAAAAATGGTAATTTTTCTTACCTCTGACCTTTTTTTCTTTCTAAACCTCATCATCCTCCTTTTTTTCCCTTAAAAATAGAGATGAAATGACTCAAAACCCCTTGATGCCTTTAGAAACATACTAACAGCACAAGGGCATAATTGAAACAAAGAAAAAACCACATGAATGATCCTCTATTCCTCCATCCTCTAAGGACTTCTCTTTCATAATGCACCACCTTTTGACCCTAAAAACATGTGAAAAAAGTGGCATAAAGCAACTAAAATTAATAAACAAAAGTTTGCTTTCTTTTTTTATCATCACAATAAGAGTTTCTATATTATAAAAAGATAGAAACTCTTGATGGCTTATTAGACAAAAAATGACTAGTTACGTACCGCGTATAGATTTGTAACGGATCTCATAAGAGGACATTCTCGGTGTAACTCTTTGATCGAAGGTTCACATCTCGAAGGTCTCGTAAATGATGCAAGATTTCTTGAAGTACTTCCATCCCTTTGTCACCCTTTTTAATTGATCCGATTAAGTGTTTTAAAAACCCTCGATTGGCCTCTAGGGTTTGTAACCTTACGTATAGTTGATCAATTTCCTCTTCCATATCTATTCGCTTCTTTTCGAGTTCAAATCTCGAGACAGCTGTGTCTTCAAACTTAAAGTGATGGAATCCATTCTCGTGTCCGTTTCTAACCGTCACATTATCATATACCCCGATACTTATCGCGTCAAAAAGTGGAAGAAGTTGATTCCCCATTGCTTGTTTTCCATTTCCCACAAATCCATTTGTAGTACTCTCAATAACTTGACCACTAAAACCAATATTGTTAGTCTCTTCATAGTGATCCTCTATTACCTTCACATTAGCAAAATGCTGATCCTCTTCATCACTCAATGCTACAAGCTTCTCTTCAAGAAACTTCAAATGCTCGAGAATCGAAACCCGTTCTTCCTCAAAATCCGCTAATGTCGATTCCAAATCCAAAACCGAGTCAACGGGGGCATGTGGATGTTGGACCTCTCGATCCCCATCATGGGAATTTTCGTCTTTTGGTACATGGTACAAATCGATAGACGCCCCATCGTCATCCTCCGAGTGACTCCATGAAACCGAAACAGAATTCGTTTTCGTCTTCTCTTTCGCCTTGTAATCCAACACCTTCTTTTTGTACAATTCCAATTCCTTTTCCTTCTTTAACATAAGCTCATTCAATAATTGTAACGCCTCTTGATCATATTCCGACTGTTCCTCCATCATTCGTCGATATTGCAATGCCTCCATTTGCATTGCCGCCTTCTCTTCTTGAAGCCGGTTTATCATTGCCATTGTCTCATTAGCGGCCACAGCCGAAGCGTTTCTCTCCTCCTCCAATTCCAAGTATAAATCACGCAACGCTTTCCGCTCGGCTTTTAAAGCCGATTGGAGCTTCTCGACCGTGTCAATGGGATCACCACCATCCGTTTCGCTAATCACACTTCCGTCAAATGACTCTTCTGTCCCCGAGTCTTTCGGCCTTGAGATCATCCACCTCTTGTGAAATGGATTCGGGCTATGAATACCCAATGGCGTATCCGGAGATCTATCCTCTTCAATCTCTTCTATATTTATACTCAAATTCTTCAAATCCCCTAAATTTTCTTCCACAAAAGGTTTTTCACAATCTAATCAATAAACAAAAACAGAACTTAAATGAGTTCTTAATATTAACACTTAATTGAGTGAATACATATTAATCATATTATTAAAACACTATTTAGTATTAAACTCACCATTTTCAAGATGTGAATGCACATTATCATAAATTGTTGAAGATTCTTCATGTATGATCTCATCACATGAATCCAAAACAGGAATATGTGTTCCAATTGACACATTTTCCTCTTCTTCATGAACTACAAAAACAGAGTATTTGATTATTATTATTTAGTTTAATTCAATTAAACTTACAAAATCAAACTTACCCGAATGACAACCCGAATCATCCTCTTGAACTCCTTTATTCATATCAGCTTTTTCATCACCCAAATCTATCAAATCAATCAAATTATCAAAAAAATTGGGTTCTTGCTCTGTTTTTTGTTGAACAGAATCGACGATTTCTTGCAATTTCGTCTGAGCTTCTTGAAATTCCCCAAATTCATGCTCTTCATCTTTAAAATCGCTTCGATGGTTTTCGGTCTTCATCTTCAAATCAATCAAATTCTCAGAAAATTTGGACTCTTGCTCTGTTTTTTGGTGAACAAAATTGACGATTTCTTGCGATTTCGTCTGAGCTTCTTGAAATTCCCCAAATTCATGATCATCTTCATCTTCAAAATCGCTTCGATGGTCTTCGTTTTTTGAATCGAGTACTTCAAATTGAATCAAATCCTCTTCTGTATTAATCAATTTTCTAGTAACTTCAATCGCATACTCCCCTGTTTCCCCTGTTTCAAGTACCACACCTCCCCTGCTTTCAATTTGTTGTACTTCTTCATAATTTGATCCCAAATGATCATCCAAAACATCTTTCTCGATAAAATCACCAATCGGGTTCCGGTTTTCAACACCATCCAATTCATCCTCTAAAGGATGAATCACAAAACAAGAAGCATCATCAACAAATTTCCTATCAAAACTCACTCCACAACAAGAACACTTCAAATCCACTTCATTTTCTCCATCATCCCGAACCAAATCAATCCGTTCCACCTTCGAAAACACAAAATTCCTCGATTCATTCCGAACCCGTAAACCAGAAGAAGAACAATTCTCACACATACCACAAAACTCAGCCAATTTTCCATGAACAGAACAGAATTTCAATTCCGAAACCTCTTTCGAATGAATTTCACATAGACGATATCGAAACCGATCAATTCGTGCACACGAGAAACATGGGGGGTTTAAGTTAAAGAACTGGGAGAATTTGATGATCAAATAAGTGAATACAGAGTTGAGAAGAAGAAGAATGATTAATATCCATTCGATAACCGCGTAAACGAGAGCGATTGTGATCTTGTTTGCAGCCATTACTCTGTTTTTTTTTAATGTGTATTTACAAAGACAAGAATTGATGAAATATGAACAAGTGAAGAACAGAGAGATAAGTTTTTGTTTAAGGTTTTGACAATTGAGTTTTAAGCAACAGATTTAAGACTTGTATGCTGTCATTGGGGCTACATTCTACTTTAATTTAATATATTTTATATAAAATAATATTAAAAAGGTAAACCAAGTGGAATTCATGTTTTGTTTTGAAAGTAAACTTATATAATTTCATTAAGAATAATATCTTTTCAACTTAACAATTAACAAACATGTTTAATACATGTACATGTGAAAATCAACGAAGCCAAATTAATTGAAATTAATTTAACGACTTGGAAACTAACTGAGTAAACTGAACAGATTGGTTAATAAAATAGATTAACCGATGACTTCAGGTTTGGTTGAGGCTAAAAAATTTGAATCAAACTGAACCGTACACGTCTCTGGTAAACAAAACCATATATAGACTTCACGTATTTTTTAAGAATGATATATGAGACTATTAACAATTTCTCTTTTTCACACTCTTTAGCGAATTATGTACATGTGATTATACAATTGAGACTGTTATACTTAAAATTAATTACGTATTTAAAATGTCTATATATATTTGTGTTTAAATGATTTATAAACCTTCCAATAAGACTTAATGCAAGGACCATTGTATATTTTGGCTTTTTTATTATTATTATTATTATTATGACAACCATACTTAATACATTAAAATGGTCCATAAAAAAATAAAATCATATAAAAATCAAATATTCAAATGTGATGTAGTATCATAATAAGAATATAAAAGCCAGTTAAGGGTTAGGGGGGTCGATAAACCACAAAATAAGTAGGTGGTGGGGTCACTAAATAAAAGTAAGGTGTGGGGAGCCACTAAGGATATAACATGTTGGACCTAATCATATATACTTCTTTTACAAAAGCTTGACCGGACCGGATCTATCGGTTCGATCATCTTAATAGGATGAAAACAAGCAGAGCCGAGTCAAGCCAAGCCAAACTCGACTGGGCTTGAACTCGGGTCGTTTAACTTACATGAAGCTCGAGATTAGCTCGTTTCAAGCTTCATTTTCAAAGATCGAGCTTGGCTCATGAGTAGATTTTCAAGCTCGAGCTCGGCTCGTTTACTATTTATTAATTACTATTTTATATCTTTTAATTATTTTTGTATATATATTTTTTTCCAATTATAAATCATGTATAAACTAATATATATTATTTAGTTATTTTTATTTACCTTTTTATAATGTTATATATACTATACTAATTAGTAATTATTAAATTTATACTTTAAAAAAAATATGTAAATGACAGACTCATTTAAACTCGCGAACCTCGAGCTCCATAAGTGAAGCTCGGGGTCGTTTATCACACGAGCTTACTTTTAGGCTCGAGCTTAGTTCAATTAAGCTAGGCTCGATCGAGCTTTTTCACGATCCAATCTCAAATATCTCGCGAGTGGCTTGGCTCGTTTGCACCCTTAATCATTTAACCGGAAAGCATGGTGTCATCAAAACTACTGTGTTATATGTTTAGATATAATTGGTTGCTATAAACCCATGTGTTGGCATGTTGCGGTGGGAACTCTGTTTGGTTCGTTGCGTTATCGGTTTCTACCATATTATAAACTTGTGGGGTTGTTTATATACGTGTTGCGACGGAAATTCAATCTTTATCGGTCCGTACAATATTAAAAAATTGTGAGGTTGTTTGTGTAAACTAATGAAACTTGAGTGTTACCATATTAAAATTTTAGAACTTGTGCGGGTTTTATGTAAATGATTTTACACCGTTTTCAAAACTAAGTTTTTAATCTATATATTTTAATATTAATGGATTGGGTGCATATCAACTAGAATAATATAAATAACGTAGTAATAAATCAACTATATATGTGCTTTATTACATAACCAATAGATCTACTCATCAAGTCTACCAAGATCATCTCATATTCAAGATTAAAGTATTGAACTCACAACTAGACCGTCCATCATGAGAGAGCTTATTAAGGACAACACACGAATCAAGCTTAACCGTCCAACCAAATTTGAATTAGTCTTTCCCCCTTAGTTTATTTATAGAACATACTTATGACACGTAATTGTAATTTATTTGTATCTCTTAAGAACTATCTTGTTAACATAAGTTTAGTTTCTAAGATTAAGCAGAGGGATGTAGAGGTTTCGAGTTTTATGTAAGCATCTCTATAAGATTTTAAGTTTGGAAAACTCGATTTGTAATAAACTCGGATAGACATGAGGTTCAGTCTAACTATATACTTAGATACTTAAAACTGATCAATTATTGAAAGTGTCTAGATGCATAATGCCATTTTGTTTGTGTAAACAATGATATAGAAAACCTCTAACAAGACTTAATACAAGGGCCATTGTATTTTTTTATACCTTTGGAGATAATATAAACATAAATTTAGAAAGCAAGTATTTGATCATGATGACTTAATAATAAGTATTATATATACAATAAATAAGAATAATTTTACATACTAATTAACTAGATAAAAAGAGAAAAACTATAGAAGTTACTCATTTAATTGAAGTCAACTCAAGCAACCCAACAATCAAAATGCAACCTCTACACCAAACAAGGTGGAGGTGACTCGGGCTTATCCCATGGCGATTCGGGCTCACCCAAGTTAAATGAAAACAAACCAATATTCAAAATCCATAACTGATTAACAAAATGCCGTGGTGCGGTTATAATTGAAATGTATGACACAACCAAACAAAACTACATATATGTTTGTATGCTTTACTATCTAGAGTGCAGTAGATTATGGAAGATGTTTAATGGAGCAAAATAATCAATTACAAATATTACAGAAAAACTGATCAATTTTTTTATATCTGCATTACAAATCATGGTTAATGGTTTATCTAGAAAACTAATACCTCTTTGGCACAAACATACATAACTTAAAAAAAACTAATACCTATCCAACATTACGTTTTTGCCCAACCGCAAAACTTAATCGATTCCAATGCCGGAGAACCGCCTATAATCCGAAACAAGCTTTGATAGACTTCTTGGTGAGCGGATGCATCTAACGATACCAAACTTTGAAGGTTTATCTCCAAGTTTTGTTCCAACAAATTTGGGACCCACCTTGTCAACCTCAGTTTGAGTATTTTGACGGTTGGGCACGTGAAGAAGCTCGTGGGTAGCTCCAAAAAGTTCACTTGCAAGTCTAACTCGGTTATCCGCTTGCATATCCCGTCATGAACCCACGAGATCGGAAGGCTCGTTGGGCCATTAAAGGCGCGAAGCAGACACATGTGCAACTCATCAAGTGAACAACCATCTAGCGCTTCCATGACGCGATCATGCAAATTTGATACCCGCTCGACAGTATCAAAAGGAGCCGCGCCATCAAGATGAATAGACCAAATGTGCTTCCAGCTTTGTTTCCAATCAGACGACAGAAAACAAGTCCGCACCGCAATCTGAATGGGAAGTAAAGATAACAGCGTGCACCACCAACTGCAAGGCAAAGCGCTAAGCAGATCTGCACGTTAAATAAAAACTTATCAGAAATTAATAAACCTAACGTATCTAACCAATAAAATACTAAAACAGAAACAAAAAAGACAGAATATTTGCAATATGCATAAACTAAAAGTTATCTTACCCAAACCTGATTATTGAACACAATCCATTTCAACCAGAACCCGATTAGAATATAAACCAAAAACCAATCCAGAATATACCAACCAACCATATCCCACGACAGAAGCAACTTAACATCAATATAAACTTATATATAACTAATTCTAGTTAGCCAAGAGCTCTCAAGGAAGCAAATTAAAAATAAAAAGAAAGAAACCAGAAATTGCTAGCCAAACCATGATATTAAACATCAACAGCAGATTGGAAAACCAATAGCTGAAGCAGCTATCATATAATAATATAAATAACTTACAAATGTGTCTTTTTAGTTTTCAGTTCTAAACAGTATCAAGAGCATACTCATACTCACACATTTCTAAATCATGATATTTAAGCAGATTCAATAAACTATGAAAAAATTAACCGAAGGGAAAACATAACAGATGCACATAAAAACACAAATTCACTATGACACATAGTCACATAAAAACACAAACTTTATATGATATAATATATTTTGAGTTAAACATCAACATACAATTAATCAAAATTAACTAGGAATAAACATAAAACTAGTTAATTAAATTAAACTAAATTCTAAGTATATCTTCTAATTTCTTTAAAATGCCTTAAGAGAGAAACAAAAGATTAACTAATTAAACAAAATTTAAGTATATTTGCTAAGTTATTGTAAAAAAAAACCTTTAAAAAGACAAGATTTTTAAAACAATCATAGTAAAAAATAAAATCTAATTTGATGTTAAAAAAAAAAAAAAAAAAAAAAGTAAAAGAGCCAAATATCATACACATAACCGAAAATTTATGCATACAAAGTGATTAAGACTGAAAGAAACTAAAACAGATTTTATACCGTATTCCGAGACCACCGATTCCAACAAAGAGATCAAAGAAAATAATAGCCATGGGACCTTGTAACAAAAGATGCTCCCATACAAACACAACTTCAATTCTTCATGCCAAAATCAGATACATGAAGAGAAGAGAAGAGAAAAATAGAAGTCTTCAACATAAAAGAAGAGAAAAGAGGGAAAAGAAGAGTAGGTAGGAAAGAAGGAAAAAATAGTAGGTTGGTTGTTATGATATGAAAAGGAAAAGCTTTGAATCTCATATAACTCACAATTGTACATTTAGTACTTCAATTCTTTTAATTATTTTTTCTTTATTATTTTTTATTTTCTTTGAACGGCTAACGAATCATTTAAATGAGTTACTAGTTAAATTCATCATATAGGAATACACTCGTTATCCGATCCTCAGGAAACCCTCAGCTAAGGCCAATATCTATGCACACTTGCCCAAAGAGACGACAGTGCGCTGAGATGAAACTCGTTCAGCAAAACGAGTAAAAGTAGGGTGTATGTTTAGCAAAAGAAGGATGTACGTTTAGTCTTACTCTTTTGTTTAGTATATCCCCTAGAGGAAACAAGAAGTAAAGTGTGAAGTTTTGACAACCAAAACATGATGTTTCCTAAAAACTAAAAAAAAAGGAAAAAAGACAAAAGCAAGCATGTTACAAAAAGACCTTAGGTTTGGGTTGTCAATTTATGACACGAACCTGTTAACACGACACGACACGAGTTTTAACAGGTTTGAGTTTTTGCTTAACAGGTTTCGTGTCTTAAACATGTCGACCGGTTCAAGACATGTTAAAATTCATATCCTAACAGGTTAAAGACATATTAACATGTTAGTATCATGTTTAGATTTTTAATTTAAAAGATAAATGAACATACACTTCTAAGGTCCTAAATCCAAAGACATACCTATATACGACATTTCACTCATGTCCGTCATAACTTGATGTTATATTTTTAATGAGTGTTATGATTTGATATTATGGTTTTTGTTCAAGTACGTTATGTATTTGCGGGTTTTTTTTCGTATATGTTAAAAAATGTGGTTTTTTTTGTTTCAAATATGTTATGAATTATGTATTAATTAAGACTTTTATGCTTATTTCAAAAATTTTGTTTCATTACACATGTATTATTCATTGTATGTTTAAACAACTCCTTTAACAGGTTAACCTGCTAAACAGGTTCGTGTTTGTGTTTTGAAAAAATGGCACGGTTAGTTATCGTGTCGTGTTCGTGTTTAGTACAACGTGTCATCGTGTCTTATCGTATCGTGTGCGACATGTTATCACAACCCTAGACAAAAGAATACGAGAACTTGTTTGGGCAAGAGAATACGAGAAACTTATCGGTTTATTATGTTAATAAATAACTATATTAATATGAAATTGGTAGAAATATTTTATGAAAATAAAAAAAGTCACTCACACAAAGTCTATGGTATGGTTCACATTTTAAGCATTCATGTCTAAGTTTTAAATGCTGCATTCACAAAAAGTCTATGGTTTGGTTCACGTGTTACATATTAAAATGTAACACTAACATATGTTTCAATTTTATGTTAAAGCACAAAAATGTAATATAAAAAGTATTTTTTGTTTTCATGTTAAGGCACAAAAATGTAATATAAAAAATACTTTTTTTTTCCTTTTCTGTTAAAGCACAAAAATACAATATAAAAGTACGTTTTGTTTTTCATGTCAGAGCACAAAAATACAACAAAAAACGTACTTTTTGTCTATGGGCAATTTCATATATCATCTTATAAATATTGAAAATATCATATATACTTATGCAAAACAAAACATATATTATACAAATATTGAAAATATCATATATACCTATATAAAATTGTAAATATCATATATGTCATTACAAAGTTATTAATATATCATATATACCTAATTTAAAAAAAATATAAAAAAATACCATAGTACCCTGGATCGATTAGACGCGATTAAAGGTTTACAATGTAGACCATTCGATGCGATAAACCTTAGAAGGTTTGCAATTTTGAAGAAGTTACGAGAGACAATTTAGTTGTCGTCAAAGATGGGAAAGGTCGATTAAAATTAAAAATAATAGTATATGGTATAAACACATTATGTAATGTTAAGGGGTATAATGGTCTATTCGTTAAATATTTTTGACATATATGAAAATTAAAATTTAAAAAAAAATAACAGTAAAATTGTGATTCATTAAAGTGTGATTATTGAATGGTGGTATATATGATATTTAAACTATTTGGTATGGAGTTATGGACATATATGATATTTTTAACTATTTTGTAAGAACATATATATTATTTTAAACTTTACTTTTATATATATATATATATATATGATATTTCTAATGTTTGTAAAAATATATATGAAACTGAAACTAATCATTTTGTCTATTATATCCCCTTAAGGAAACAAGAAGTAAATTTCAAGTTTTGACAACCAAAACATTATGTTTCCCAAATATAATAAAATCAAGACAAGAGCAAGCACCTTACAAAAAGACCTTAGGACCATATGATCCTAAGTAACAAAAAAAAATTTTAACCCACAATGTTATGTACATGTTTCATCATAATAAACCCGTCTCAAACGGATTAGCGGGTTGAGTATGAGTACTGTCGACCGGTAACACGCCAAACCCTGAATCGATAAAAGGGTTGGGTGGAACCATCATTTGATTATGTTGCGGTTGGGATGAACCAAAGGGGTTAGCCGTTGGAGGATTGGCTACAAACGGGTCACTCACTTCAAACGGGTTGGGTGCTGGTGACCCGTACACAGGCTGCTGGGCTGCTTTGTACGCGCCTTCATCGTACAAATTGTTGAGTGTTAGCGAGTCCAATCCGCCACCCTGCCCACACATTGTTTATCATATAAAAGATGTGTTTATAAGTTTTTATAAAAATGTATAAATTTTTACGTCACAAAAAACTCATTTTAAATACGTGTCACTTATCGTTATATCTAACATATCACGTCTATAGAATATCCAATGATGTGTATACTTTTAATATTATGTATGTTACTAATTCGGTTATAATGAATAAGGTACAATAACTAATAAACGTGTCGAATTGTTTACCAGTTGTCTTTCTTGAAACGAAGAAATGTCAGTGCTCGGGGTAGTGACTAATGCAAGTTCCCATCCGGTTAAATCAATGTCTTTTGCTTGAACACCAGCAGAACCATTTGATGTTGCATCTACAAAATAATAATAGTTCTTTTTGTCTAAACAATTAGTGTGTAAAATTAATAATACGTATCTTTAAAAAAGGAGTATTTTGAGGGTGGTTATATTCAAACACTAGCCCCTGGTGTGTAAATAAGTCTATACGGCTCGTATAGGGCCTATACGAGTCGTATAGCCCTAACTTATTGACATGCGTACGGAGGTGACAGTGTGGCAACTTTTTTGCAATCTATACGAGTCGTATAGGTTTTCAAGCTCGTACAGCCCACTTAACTTGTATGACCTATACGAGCCGTATAGGGTCTATACGACTCATATAGACAGCATGTCAGCAAGTACTTTGACCAAAGATCTATAATTATTTTCTGGTCTATACGAGCCGTATAGATGGTATACGACTTATACAGACCATGTATCAACTTTTCTTGCTCCAACCATTTAAGATTTGTGTAATTATAACCAACTTGGATTTTATTTTTAATATTTTGAAATTTTAAAGTAGCCTTAAATTAAAACACCTACACGAGTCAAACAAACTCTATAGAGTCGTAGCCCTATACGGCTCGTATAGGGCTATACGGTACAAAGGAATAAAACCTGACACTCCTGACTGAAAATGACTTGACTTTGCACCTATATGAGTTGTATAGGCTCTCCTAGTGTTTGAATAATCATGTTACAATGAAGGTTTGTAAATAATAAATAAAAAAAATTATTATACAAGATGTTACCTGATTACTGGCTTGTTTATATATATCCAAAGCTTTTATGGCTTCATGTCTTGGCATCTCAAAAAACTGATATTGTGAACGACTGATCGTTGGTTATTTATAACGAATAGAAATAAAGGAACAACAAAAGTATCATTTTAATGTAAATAACAATACTAATCACCTTATCGACAAGATTTATAATTCCATCGTTTATTGCACAATAAATTTTGAAGCTCTCTTTGAGTACCAACGCTAGCGCATATTGTACAACATAATTACCGACCGCTCCTCCTTCAGGCTGCATAGAAAAAGGGAAAAAAACAAAAAAAAACTTGCATATTATTATAGTGATATACTGTTTTTGTGATCACATTGCATACATAAAATATATATAAACAGTTTTAAACTTTTAATAAACAAAAAAAATTAGTTATGTAACTTTTTTTTTTTGAGAAAATATTGATCCTTTTATATATAACACAAACCGAACTATATCTGGATAATGGGTAAGCGAGCAACAAGGCGGTTTAATATATGTAACAGAGAAGATGACAGACCCTGCATGCCATAAGGCGGTTTAATAACTGTTGTAAAGAAGGCAGCTGCTCCAATAGTTTCTCACAATCCAAATCGCGTGTTCTGCTATAGCCCTGCAAATTATGAAAGCATTGTGTTAAATAACATACAAGATTTAACTTAATCCTATTATTATTTAATTAAAATGAAGTAATAATATATATTTGTTGTTGGATATGCATATGTTTACAACTGTAACATACATTAACAAAAGCTATATAAAATCATAATCAAATCTTGTATAACACTAAGTCACTAAGCATACCTTATCTTCACCTTTAGCAGATCTAGGGATGTTCTCAGACTCAATATCATGTTTCAAAACTTTAAAGCATTCGAGTCGTTCTTCTAAGAACAGTCCATACGTACGAACCCATGCAGAACAATCCCAAGCTGAAAAACACATTCAAAGTTTATAAAACCATAAGTTTTTATAGCATTTAAAGCAACATAATATCATCACAAATAAATAGGATTTAACCAATTGAACTCGAATCATCTTTAAAGGTAGCTAACTGCAAAACGCGCCCTCGCTGTTGGAAATTCATAAGTTCTTCCCGGAAAGTAGAATCACTTTCTCTTAATACTCGATGGATAACTATCAGTGTCTTCAATGCCACCTGATACTAATATTACTATCAGATTTAGTCCCAGTTTCACATAACCGAGCCAAACTGAACAAGGCCTTGTTCATATTCGTCCGTTAAGATTTTATTGGACAAATGAACGGTTCATGAAAATGTAACTGAACAAAATTTAAATTTCTTTTTCGTGTTTGTTCATTAAGAAATTGAACTTGTTTGTGAACGGTTCACGGATACAAATGAACATAAACTGTGTTTTATTTGACATGGCTAACCGAGAATGGTCAGTGTCAATGTGTTTTTTAACATACATATTCACATGTTAATTTTACAAATAAAATTAATCACATAATACTCATGTATATTTTTGTTTTCTAGTTAATAATTTTGCTTACATCAATATGATTAGATTATAAAAATTCATTAAAATTTATTAAAACTTTTAATGAACAAACAAACATTAACGAACATAAGCGGACATAACCTAACACATTATTAAATGTTCATGAACACAATTGAACTAACATGGCCTCTGTTCGTGTTCGTTCATTTATTGAACGAATGGATATAAACGAACTTCCCGCCAAGCAGTTCACGAAAAGTTTGCCAAATTTCACACAATTCAAGTTTAAACCTCAAATTTGTATCAAATACAAAACCTAAATCATATGCTGTTACATTAACAGTACCGTCCAGTTGCGAGTTTTCGCTAATCTTCTTGTCAGAGCATGCAAACTGTACTGCACATCTGCTTGAGGTCGAATCACAGAGGTAGCAGCCAATATTTCTACAATAAACACATCCATTTAAAGATAGTGCATGAAACCGTAACAACTGATCCGAAACTATAAAAACCAACGAACCGAACCAAAACAAAAACCAACGGTTTGATTTTATGCGTTCGTAAAAACTGAACCGAAATGTTTTCAAAAACTAAAAAACCAACATTTCGGATTTTGGTTCGATTTTGCCCAAAACCAAAACCAAAAACCGAATGGTTTTCAAAAACTAGAAAAACGACATTTTGGCTTTTGGTTCGGCTTTCGTCCTAAACCGAACGAAACACAAACCAAAAGCCGAAAAAACTGAACGGTTTTCAAATACCAAAAAACCAACATTTTTGGCCTTTGGTTCGGTTTTCGTCCAAAACTGAACCAAACCGGATCCAAACCAAAAAACCAAAAAAACTGAAGCCGGACGGCTTTTAAATACTGAATTCCGACATTTCGGTTTTTGGTTCGGTTTTTACCCAACCCCGAACCAAAAACCGAAATAATCAAAACCATACGGTTTTCAAAAACCAAAAAACCAACACTTTGGTTTTTGGTTCAGTTTTCACCCAAAACCGAACCGAACCAACCCATGCAAACCCCAAAGTAAAATAAAAACTTACTTCTAATGTGCCTCTCTTTGGGTGGACACTCTACATGATTTGTAGCTTTAACAATTGCCACATCAACTTCCTAATAATAATATTATTAACAACAACATATGTATATAAACTTAATCCACACATATTCAACAAAGAATATTTAACAAACCAACCTTAAAATCACTATTAACACGCGCTAATCCGACTTTAGTTTGATCCTTGAGAGCACCGTACGCTCTCCGCCACGTCAGCATCGCCGCCATTGATCTATAATAATGTGTGTGTGTGTTTGATGTGTGATACATATGATGATGAGAGTTTGCTTCTATGTTAGTCTAAAGAGTATTATTAAGTAGATAAACTGTATTTCAAAAGGTGGTTGTTACAACTGTTTTATTATTATGAAAGTTTTTTTTTTAAATATTTGGTAGGTTTTGTGGGGCCCAGATTGGTGCCCTGTCATCAAGTAGTGGTCCTACGTGTCTTACTTTTTTTGTGAGCAAAGATTGAGTTAGAGGTGAATAAACCGGTTTAAAACTCAAAACTCGTTCGGTTAGGTCAACAAAAGTCAAAACTTTTTTATGATCGGTTTCAGTTTGGGTTGAAACCGGCTTGTTACCATGTTACGATCGGTTTTGGTTTGGGTTTTGATTGGTTTCGGTTCGGGTTTTGGCCAGTTTCGGTTCGGTTAACCGGTTTGGAACAGGTTTTGGTGGAGAAAATTACAAAGCGGTTCCGAACCTACGGTTTCAGTCGGTTCAAAACCGGTTTCTACATAATCGGTTTCAAACCGGTTCGGTTTCGGTTCGATTTTCGGGTCGGTTCAGTTAACCGGTTTATTTGTCCACCTCTAAATTGAATACACCATGATGTACGTTTGTATAAATGTATAATTGTATTGAGTAGTATTGTACTCATCTTATGGAATATAATATTTTAAATGCTTTAGAAAATATATTACTAGACGCCACTTGTGGTAGTGGCGGACCTTGAATATATAATATGGGTAGGTCTAAGGATCTTAAACAATAATTTGGATGGATGGGATTCAATACTTATAACTTTTTACTTTTTTCGGCAAAGTTACACTATCGAGTGAAAAAGATGGGCGGGCCGCTGGCTGGCCACCTGTGGCGGTGTGAAATGTGAAAAAGATGATTTCACGTAGGTGTCAAGTGCGTAGTGGACTAGTGGATGGTTTTACATTTCAAAATCGAGAACATGGGTTATGGAGAGGTGAAGTGTGACACATGATTGTGGATTGAGATGGGTTTAAATAATTGGATTATATATTAATTATTTTTTAAAAATAAGACAAAAGTGCCAACGCCTGCGGAGATCACTACGCTTGTGGGCTTGTGACCTCAGCACCCCCTCCATGGCAATCATCTGTACACGTCTTGCCTAAGTGGTCGGGCTCCACGCCTCCATTCACCCATTCACAACACATGGCCTTATAGTTGGTATTATTCAGTATCCACTATGACAACGATTACTCGATAATCGATAGAGATAGCGCGTCTCTAAACAATACAATAGTTGGCAAAAGGAGACATCTCACCACTCGCATTTTGATCGAGACATTACAAGACTACCATTAACAACACTAGTGATTTATGCATTACCCCTCTTCGTACAAGTTTAAATCATCGTTCGAGTGTGTGCGCGTGGTGTTTGTAGACCTCACACGACTCGATTAAGCAAAACCATAACATACATAGCAACAAATTAAATAACTATCTATACTCATACCCCCGGTAATAAAATCTCACGAACATCGCTTCGCGATAAGTTTAAACTACATTTAGTTTATAGATAAAAAAAGATAAATAATAAGTAACTCACTCACTCTCACTCTTATATAACTTTATTATTATTAAAGGGCAATTTCGACTTTTCCTGCTTAACTGATACTGTGTACGTTAATTATCATCGTCATCTTAAACGAACTTCTGGACGTTAATAACTTCAGACAACTTGTTCCAATCCAACGACTCCAAGGCGTTCGGAGCTAGGAACGTGGCCCCCACACCAAATGCCACGACGAGAAGCACGGTAGCTTTGGCACACCCCCACCTGCGCGACTGTCTTCCCAATAACACCTTACAGTATTTATCCGCTTCCTTGTAGAGCGCTTGATCACCAGTTTTATCTTCTCTTATCGCCTTCTCATTCTACAAAAAATTTTTAATAATAATAATAATAATGATAAAATGAATAATAATAATAAATTAAATGAGACCAGATTTGTTTGGTTTGGTAAAATTATAATAACCCGACCGAACCCGACCCGGCCCGTTTTGACATTATACCTCTCTATTTAAACTTTTTAGAGTTTGAGTAAAGGCTTCACGAAAAGACTGATTTTGAGATAATTCCTTCCATTGTTCATTGAGTCTTTTCAAAATAATAATGCTTGCTTCAAGATTATCCGAATAGACCGTATCCTGCACATAATCATATTTAACGATTAATCATATTTATTATTTTATTTAAATATATTTCAATGAAAAAAATTTGAAACTTACCCATTGTTTGCAACTATCAGGATTTTGAGTTAGGCACCAAATAAAAATATTAGATGCTTCATCGGATAGCTCAGGGATACCTGCGATCGCCATAAAAAAAATAAAAATAAAAATAAAAAACAAAAAAATAAAAATAAAATCAAGAAATTAACATTTGATAATATTTTCTTCAACTTGGAAGATTAATTAATTTATTTAATAAATAAATGTACCTTCTGCAGAAGGTTTTAAAGAAATATTAATAATTTGTTGATAAACTTGTTTCATAGCTTTGCTTCCAGGGGTACCAGCAAGTGCCACTTTTTTTAGTGTAGGATACACTGCTTCAAATCTTTCGGTTGCCTGCACAATAATAATCCGAAAACTTTGAACAAAACAATTCGAATATATATATAATGCCTAGTAAATGACCAATATAGCCTTACAGAAGTCCCACCTTGATACGAGCTGATGACGAAGGGAATGTGGTTCTCAGTAGCAAGTCGAGCGCTGTTGGTGGCACTAAACGCTCACCCTTTCGCACAGCACCGTTCACTAAAATAGTTTGCGCCTTTGGGGCAGAGAGTATCCTATGAAGTATGAACACACACACACACACAAAAATATAAATAAATAAAATAATATAATATAAAATAAATAAAATAAAATAAAATAAAATAAAATAAACAAATAAACGTCACCAAATGTTTATTCAAACGCTTAAAATGTTCTAAATAGTTTTAACTAAAAGAAAGTATCTTATGACATATTTTATACAGTGAGATAATAGTAAAGAAGAAAAAAACCTTTCCACTAATTGCAATATTAGATCTCGGGTTTGTGGATTGGAGCCCGATTTGGTCCCAACAATAGGCAATATCAAACGGGACCACAAGTACAACCCGACCGCCAGGTCCCCTTGTGAAGCCTGCACATTTAAACTCCTTATGATCAATATATAATCTAGGGGTGTGCAAGAAACCGAAAAAACCTAACCGAAACAAAAACCAACGGTTTGGTTTTATGTTTTTGTAAAAACCTTACTGACGATTCGGGTTTGGTTTTGCATGTAAAAAAAACCGAACCGAATTCCTAAATTTTTATTTTTTTATATTTTATATTAAGTAATTTATAAGAATTTAATAAATATGTAACTCCAAAATTTACAATTAACAAAATTATTTATACCTAAATTCATTATTTTTTGCTAACTTGTTTTTCGGCCTAAAATTTCAAGCTCAAATGGCAAAAACCGTAAAAACCGAAACCGAACCGAAACGAAAACCCAAAACCGAATGGTTTCAAAAGCTCCAAAAACCGAAGTTTTGGATTTCGGTTTGGTTTTAGCCAAAAACCGCACCGAACCGCACACCCCTAATATAATTATAATCCTTTATGGAAGTATGGAACCAGAAAAAAAATATATTGTTTGCTCATAAACAGTTAACGGGACCGAGTCAACTCACTTGTGTTACCATCCACACAATCACTGGAAGCTTGTCTTGTGCATTTTGCTTTAACGTTTCGTTTAGATTTGGCAGTATGGTAATTGACGCATCAGGTTTCTTTCGTAACACCATTGCTAGTACTACAAACAGACCCACCTGTTCAAACAATTCATACGAATAAAATCAGTAAAACATACAAAGTTAACGAAGAACAACGAACAAGCAAAAGATTTCATTAATCTTACTTGAGATTTTGATGATGTTTTTTGGGCACCTTTCTTGGAACCCTTCAGACTGCCTAGTTGGCTTTCAAGGTCGGTAAGAACGCTGTCTAAAGACCAAACGAGAAAAGAATGAAGGGCTTCCATTGATCTTTTGTTAATCCAGTCAACCGATGTTTTGTAAACAGCCTCGGAAATATGCGACACAGGATTCTGCACTTAAAAGAAAATAATCAGACGTGTTCAAATTTGTATAGTAGATTAGTATACAATACAATCACAGGCACTAATAATTAGGGGTGCAAACGAGCCGAGCCAAGCTCGAGTTCAACTAGGCTCGAGCTTGGCTCGTTTAACTTACACAGAGCCGAGCTCAGCTCGTTTCGAGCTCTATTTTCAAAGCTCGAGCTTGGCTCGTGAGTAGATTTTCAAGCTCGGGCTCGGCTCGTTTACTATTTATCAATTAGTTTTTATATAATTGTAATTGGTTTTATATATTTTTTCTATTATAATACTTTATGTATAAAATAATATATATATATATATATTATATAGTTATATTAATTTAATTTTTCATAACATTATATATATATATATATATTAATTAATAACTATTAAATATATATTTTAAAAAAAATTATATGAATGACAGGCTCGTTTAGGCTCGCGAGCCGGCTCGAGCTCGATAAGTAAAGCTCGGGCTCGGGCTCGATTAAGCTCAACTCAATCGAGCTTTTCAACGAGCCGATCTCAAGTAGCTCGGCTCGTTTGCACCCCTAGGCACTATGATTTGGTAGTATGAGTTAAAATAATTATAACTTCTACGAGAAGAAAACTTACATCTGCAATCTTGGCAACAGGGGATTCTCTAAACAACTTCACCCAAGGAAACTGTGAAGCGGTCACGTTAGAGAATGCGCGTCCAAAGAAGTCAACGAACCTCATCATTTGTATATCTTGTTGTTCCTCGAATGAAGTCTATAAACACAAATACACAAGGTATAAACAGTATGTGGAGAGTTAAAGCACAAAACAAATTTATTATGCAAAGCGTGTGAAATGAAGGTAAGGTTTAGAAAATGGCAGTGGCTGTTACGAAATTTGTATTAAAAAGCCTCTTTGTATGTAAGCTTAGCTTTGAATAGCGAATAGCGGAAAATAGCGACAAGCTACCTATACGAGTATACGCTACGTAGCTATAGGTACGGTACCGGTATTTCCCGATTTTTTACCTCCGGTACCGGTATAATCCCGGTACCGGTACCGGTACCGAATACTTCGGTACCGGGATCGGTACCAAGAATTAGGGATTTTCGGGATCGGGACCGGTCGGTACCGGTCCGGTACCATGCTCATCCCTAGCGAGCGCTATTTGATGTTTAGCGATAACGCATTCACAAATTTAAGTTTTTTATGCCATTAGTGAAGATTACAGCTGTTTGGTTGATTAAAATGCCTAAAAATTCGATTTTTAATATAATAAAAAAAAACCTAATTGTCGCTATTTCACGTTATGGAGCGCTAAACACCAGATAGCGATGATCCAGCGTTACGCAACACTATTCGCTATAACACTCACTATGATCGCTATAACAACTATATTTGTAAGGTGATCAAAGCTCTCGTTTAAACAAAAAAAAATCTAGTGTAATTACTCTAGTTACTAGTAGCGTAATTGTTTGTATAACTAGAGTAATTACGCTACTTATATAACTAAAGTAATGGTTTCCAATATTTCAACCAACAATCAGATAAAACTAAAGGTATGCTACAATATCCCAATTAAGTTTCAACTCTATATCCTATCATGTGACAATAAAATTATGTACTTAATCTATAACCACATTAGCAATAATTTTCATCCTACAGCCATAGTTGTAAAAATCCCAACTTGGCGCCAATTAACCCCGATTAATCACCAGTCCCCACCCCACCACCCGACTACTAATATAAATTTTTAACAACATAACATCATGAGAATAAAACTATGTACTTAACCTATAACCATATATTTGTAAAAAATTTCATCTTACAACCATAGTAGTAAAAATCCCAACTTGGTGCCAATAAATCCCGATTAATCAATAGTCCCCACCCCACCACCAGACTACTAATATAATTTTTTCATCCTACAGCCAAAGTAATAAAAATCCCAACTTGGCGCCGATTAACCCCGATTAATCACTAGTCCTCACCCCACCACCCGACTACTGATATAAATTTTTAACAACATAACATCATGAGAATATAAATATGTACTTAATCTTAAACCATCGTTGTAAAAATCCCAACTTGGTGCCAATTAACCCCGATTAATCACTAGTCCCCACCCCACCACCCAACTACTAATAAATTTTTAACAACAGCATAACATCGTGAGAATAAAACTATGTACTTAATCTTTAACCATAGTTGTAAGTTGTAACTAAAAATCCCAACTTGGCGCCAATTAATCCCGATTAATCACTAGTCCCCACCCCACTGCCCGACTACTGATATAAATCTTTAACAACAGCATAACATCATGAGAATAAAACCATGTACTTAATCTTTAACCATAGTTGTAACTAAAAATCCCAACTTGGTGCCAATTAATCCCGATTAATCACCAGTCTCCACCCCACCAGTAAAAATCCCAACTTGTAACAAATAACAGCAGAACATCAAATTAAACAAACAACATAATTCACTCACAGTGACATCCAACAAAAACACAGCCCATTAAACACAAAAACATAATTCGTTCGTTTAACTAAATAAACAACAACTTTAAGTTCATGTTCGTTCGTTTAACTAAATAAACAACTTTTCGTTCATGTTCGTTCGCTAAACTAAATAAACAACAAATTTTCGTTCAAGTTCATTCGTTTAACTAAATGAACAACTTTTAGTTCATGTTCGTTCGTTTAACTAAATAAACAACAACTTTTGTTCATGTTCGTTCGTTTAACTAAATAAACAACAAATATTTGTTCAAGTTCATTCGTTTAACTAAATGAACAACAAATTTTTGTTCAAGTTCGTTCGTTTAACTAAATAAACAACAACTTTTAGTTCATGTTCGTTCGTTTAACTAAATAAACAACAAATTTTTGTTCATCTTCGTTCACTAAACTAAATGAACAACAAAATTATGTAATTTTTGTTAATGTTTGTTCGTTTATTAGCGAGAACAAAACCGTGCACTTAGTAGCAAGAATTCTCATCCTAAAGCTATAATTTTTTAACAAATAAGTTCACTTACAGTCACATCCAACAAAAACTCAGCCAATTCATCCGCATCCACATTCGCCCCAGCTTCCGCCACCGAAACCTTAACCTTCTTCACTTTCTTCTTCTTCTTCTTCTTCTCAACAACCTCACCAACCACACCTACACTACTCTCAACAACCTCCTCATCATCACTACCATCATAACCCGTTTTCTTCGGATCCGGATCCGGGTCATCCACCACTTCCAACCGTTTAGCAGCTTCTATGCCCTTCCTACGCTCCTCCGATTGCTTCTCAATAGCAGTAAACACATTATTATTATTATTACTATTACTATTATTATTATTGGTGGGTCCGTTGGAAGCAAGCTGATGTTGCTTATTACGGTTGTTGTGCTTCTTGTAAGTAACTGTTTGCCATTCGTTGTTGTCTTGTTCGGTTGAGTTAGTGGATTCGAACTCCATGGATGGATCAAGAGATTGAGATCTGGATTGAAGAAAACAGTTTGTAGGTGAATGATAATATTATTAATTATTAATTATTATTATTATTATTATTATTATTATTATTATTATTATTATATTATTATTATTATTATTATTATTATTAGAGTTTTAAGTCAAAGTAGGTGAGACGAGGTTGGGTTGGATCGGAGTGGACCGGACACAGATCAAGAGTTGAATATTATTATAATAAGTTTATAACACAAGACAAGATCGATACGGAATGGAATGGAATGGAATGGAATGGAATGGAATGGAATGGAATGGATTAGAAGACTCGAGTCAACTTTTTATTTTTATTATGTAAGATATTTATACTATGGGGTGATTTGTTTCCTTGTTTAACTAGACTTCCTAAAATGGACTCAAAACTCAAACGGTTAAAACTACTAATTAGTAAATTTTAATTTTTTTTTGGAACGACCAAGTAAGTAACGCCGGGTACTTCGTACGCGGTCTCCATTGGCTAAAGGTAGCCCAAGCCGGTCACTAGTCCGGACGGACGGAGCCCCTAGCGGTCCACCTATTGAGGGATTCCTCGGATAAAACCCGACCACCACGCCCCGCCAAACGGCACGACAGCGAGGAGCCGGTAAAAACCAGGTGAGATCAGGACTCGAACCCTGGCAAGCTAGGGTCATCCCTCATATCTCCCATATAAATTGGTGATAGTGAGGTTTGAACCCCTCCTCTCACTAGTGAAGTGAGTGCTCTACCATTAAGCCACATCCAATTTATACAGTTACTAAATTTTAATAATAATAATAATATTATTATTAATAATAATATTATTATTATTAATTAGTTATTTGGTTACTACAAAGCGTTACAATAAAGTGGCGGGCAAACGGGCAACAAGCCACACCGCAACCACTTTTAAATAGCAAAGTCAATCCTACGTAAATTTTGAACATTATCTTTAGTTTCTTGTAACTAGGTTTATTATTAAATTATAGATAAACATTATCCGCTAATTATGTCTCCGCCTAATAATATTGGGTTTTTTAGTGAAGACTCAAGTATGATTTTCGTTTGTGCCATTTTTTTGGATATTGACAATAAAGAATATAAGCTGGGCCTTGTGCAAATGTTGTTGGTTTGAACCCCAAGTCCACCCGGGTTTTCGTCCTACCGTGTGTTACGCCAGAGAGTTATGCTTTTGTGGTGGCACAGCGACAGTCAAGTGGCAACCAGCGGTATGGTTTCCCAGGGGAATGCCCAAACCAAACTCTGAAAGCTAGTGTGGGCCCAGTTATGACGGCATAGTATGGATAAAGTAGGGCAACGGGGCTCTCTAAATTTGGAGAATTCGATAGCTTAAATACAAGAAAGTCGTCGTTCTAAAAAAATTATGGATACACATTACATTTATCTTAACCCACAATTTTAGAAGTGAACAAATCGGTTTCAAACCCTAAACCGGTTCAGTTTGATCAACAAAAGTCAAAACCGGTTTATGATCGGTTTCGGTTGGGATTCAAAGCGGTTCTTGACTGGTTTACGATTGGTTATGGTCGGTTTTGTTTTGGTAGAGAGAATTAAAACCAGTTCCGAACCTATTTTTTTGAATCGGTTTCAAACCAGTTTGATTTTAGGATCGCTTCGGTTAACCGGTTTTTTACCTACCTCTACAAAATGTAAACCATTTTTTTGGATCACCTCTTATACTTCTCGATTATCCATATAGCCCCCTTTACTATCAAAATTGATCCTTTATTTCCAATCATGTAACTAGAGGTGTGCAAACTTGGTTCATAGCTCGGCTAAAGTATAAAGCGAATTCTAAAATTGAAGTCCTTATTCATAAATAAAAAAATACATTTGCTTATGATTCATAACATGTGGTAATTTAATGACCAACATGTTTTGTAAATGGATTGCTAGAAAAAAGAACACAATCACACGTGCTTTATATCTTTCGTATGCTAATTCAAAGTTTACATCTTTTGTCATCAAACAATTTTTGTATTTCTTGTTATAAGGTTTGATTAAGAAAAACTTGATTTTTCTCTCATTCGGGTGTATAAAAATATTGCATGCATCGAAAGGGAATAAAATTTTGACCATAAAACAAAGGCAATGGGCTACCTCTTAAGATCGCAATTGCCAATGACGACCTTTTGAAGACTTACCAGTATCCGTAAATAATATTGAAATTAGACTACAAGTTCCTTATTAACACAAGTTTTCATTTTGCTACTAAGGTGGTGGACGGAGTGTTTACGTATGTGGGCTGACGTGGAGAAGAAAGAGCATAAA